>NC_073694.1:82141240-82221005 GCF_029784165.1 Wyeomyia smithii
ATACAGTTTTGGAAAAATATACCGCATCCCGACGGGACTTGAACCCGCAATCTCCCTGTCTCCGGCATGGTGTTTTGACCAATTAAACTACACGCAATAGCACATGGTTGAATTTGCAACAGCAGCATGCTGCAGCAGTATTGCTAGTAAAATTCAATGGTGAGCCGTTCGTCAGATATTCAGTCAGTCTGGGGTGAATTTCTTTTTTCACAAGCCAGGTAGCGCCTTGCGGTCTTCATAAGAGTTCTTCCCAGGAAAATTTCCTATAAATATCATGTTTCGATATATTTTTAGGAGCCAACTGGACATCTCTATAGAAAAAGTGGTTTTTCCCATATAAAATCGTATGGAAGCTTTAAAAATCGGGCGCATATATTTATATATATATATATATATATATATATATATATATATATATATATATATATATATATATATATATATATATATATATATTTTTTTTTTTTTTTTTTTTTTCTTCATCTATAGTTTATTTGACACGGCACAAATACAATTCAATGTTTAACGGCGCCAATTATATCTGGTAGCTTACTTTCTAAAGTATCTTAATAACTAAAAGCAAATTTTTTATCCTCGCTGCCGACTACGAGCTGAAACTAAATCTAACTTAAAGCTAGAATATTTTGCATTAAAAGCACAGGTTTGCTGTTTGATGGTTTTCATTGCCATAGGTAAGCAGCATATTAAATTTGTTTCGCTGCTGGGCCAAGATATTACGGACTGGCATATTGGGTTGTTTCCATCGGGCCTTGAGAGTATCGTGCGGGTCTGATTGCTGTTTCCGGATCCGGGGTCTTAACGTGTTCTTGTCGTTTGGTTGGATGTAGGCGGAAGGGGATAGGACTAAACTGGGGCGTGGATGGATTTCAGGAAAACGTATATAAGGGACATGTAGGATAGGTCACGGCTCGCCAAGACATCACGAACAGGAACAGCCGGCTGCCTACCTTCGGCCTGCAGGGAAGCTATTAATCTAGACCTGGCGTCACGGTGTACAGGGCATGACCAAACAACGTGCTCTATGTCGTGATAACCTTCACCACAGGCACAGATACCACTCTCCCCGAGCCCAACACGACGGAGATGCGCGTCAAATCTATAGTGATTGGACATAAGCCGGGACATCACGCAAATGAAATCCTGACCTACATCCAACCCCTTGAACCACGGGTTCGTCGATACCTTGGGGATTATGGAATGTAACCACCTTCCCAGTTCCCCCTTGGTCCAAGAATTTTGCCAACTGATGATCGTATTCTGACGTACAAATGCGAAAAATTCATTAAAGGCAATTGGTCTTTCATAAATATCACCGTTTGTTGCGCCCACCTTAGCCAAAGAGTCCGCTTTCTCATTACCCGGTATCGAGCAGTGAGAAGGGACCCACGCTAAGGTAATCTGAGTAGATTTTTCGGATGAAGCACTCAGATGTTCCCGTATTTTCCCCAGGAAATACGGAGAGTGCTTAACATCTTTCATCGATCGGAGAGCCTCTATGGAACTGAGACTGTCCGTAAAGATGAAATAATGGTCCGTTGGCATTTTTTCGATAATCCCTAGGGTGTACTGAACTGCAGCTAATTCTGCGACGTAAACAGAAGCAGGATTATCGAGCTTATGGGAGACGGTTAAATTGTTATTGAAGATACCGAAGCCAGTGGACCCATCAAGAAGTGATCCGTCAGTGTAGAACATATTGTTGCAGTTGATTCGATATTTATTGGAAAAAATTTTAGGGATCTGCTGCACGCGTAAATGATCCGGGATTCCACGAGTTTCTTCTATCATGGATGTATCGAAAAACACAGTAGAATCAGAAGTATTTGATAAGTCGACACGATTTGGAATATTCGAAGAAGGGTTAATATTTTGGGACATGTGATTGAAATACAATGTCATAAAACGGGTTTGAGAATTAAGTTCGATTAACCTTTCAAAATTTTCAATCACGGGACGGTTTAGACCTCACATTTGATTAGAATACGAGAAGACAGGCTCCAGAAGCGGTTTTTCAATGGTAGTACTCCAGCTAAGATCTCCAAGCTCATCGTATGGGTCGATTGCATGCAACCCAAGGCGATACGCAAACAACGATATTGTATTCGCTCCAGTTTGATCAAATGTGTGTTTGCTGCGGAGCGGAAGCAGAAACACCCGTACTCAATAACAGACAGTATCGTTGTTTGGTAAAGCCTTATAAGGTCTCCTGGGATATATATATATATATATATTATATATATATATATATATATATATATATATATATATATATATTTATATATATATATATATATATATATATATATATATATATATATTTATATACATATATATATATATATATATATATATATATATATATATATATATATTTATATACATATATATATATATATATATATATATATATATATATATATATATATATATATATATATATATATATATATTTTATAATATATATATATATATATATATATATATATATATATATATATATATATATATATATATATATATATATATAGCGCCCGCGCTGTCTGTCTTGCCTGTTGTTCCTCTGCGAAATGTTTGTATGATATCCGACATCAGCTACATCAATATCAACAAAAGTTTTTTTATAACACAAAATAATTTAAAAGTTTATATACCTTCGAAATTTTCTCGTCAACAGCGGATGTTATGCGCGCTCAAGGTGCCGCCCATATAATAGCAATAGATGTTGGATCGCAAGACGACACCGATCTGACAGATTACGGTGATGACTTGTCCGGATGGTGGCTACTCTACAAACGTTGGAACCCTTTCACATCACCAGTTAAAGTACCAAACTTACCAGATATACAGTCACGCCTGGCATATGTTTCTTGCGTGAGGCAATTAGAGGTACTGAACAAGTTTTATTGATTTGCTCAATAGTCATGAATTATCTGTATTTTTTCAGGAAGTGAAAAAGAGCGACTATTGTGAATATGTTCGTCCACCAATTGATAGTTATAAGACGTTGGCTTTTGGAAGCTTCGATGAGATAAAAAATGTTGGATATGAACATGGCAAATCCTACTTTGAAAACATGGCTAAATGCGGTCGTTTATCTCGTTTTAATCAATGGAGCCTGAGCAATGTCCCTCAAAGAGTGATGCATTCATTCAACGAGTGAGTTCCTTCTAATTTTAATATATTTCAATCAAACATTAAAATTTACGTCTTCTTTACATAGTTACACATTCATTGATTTAGCCCAAATAGTGTGTAAGGTACCAGAAACATATCCGGAGCGATGTTATTCTTCCAGCGAAGATGACTATTATGATGGTTACGCCTCTGAACCCTCTACAATTCCGCTGAACAAAAGTTCTTCATTGCGAATGAGGCGCACGGCTGGCTCATTATCGCTATCCGAAAATGAAATGGACTCGGATGAATTGGAGATACCAGTTGCATTCAAAAAACTTCAAGGGTCAACACCAACGCCAGAAAGAAATAGTAGCGTGCCAGCAACGCCAGAAAAAAACTGTTCACAGTGACTAATACCAGCATTTTAATGATCTTCGTTAGTTGTTTAATACTTTTGCGTTGTTTCTTTGAATCCCATACCAAATATTGATTCCACTTCAACTTAAATCGCTAGATTTTTTTGTATATATGATCATAGGTTTGTCTATTAGTTTTCTCAGTATGAAATAAAAATATGTTTTTAGTTGCTTATGAATATTTCTTGTTTTCCCTGCTTGAGAATTTTACCAACATAATTAAAATGCACTTTTAAACCGGCTCTTACGCCAACTAGAATCAAAATAGGTGGTCTGGTACTCCACTTTATATAAGTATGATAGTATTTATGTGCCTTCGATTGATTGCTACTGCAACCATTAGTTTCATTATCAGTTACGCTTCACCGAATAGTAGGTCGATGTGAGATAAAAAAAAATCAATGTAGACAATACTGAGAAATATTTTTTTTTTCTTCACATAACATTTATTTGACACGGCACAAATACAATTTAATGTTTAACGACGCCAATTATATCTGATGACTTAAAAACTAAAGCAAATTTTTTATCCTCGCTGCCGACTACGAGCTGAAATTAAGTCTAACTTAAAACTAGCATGGGATTTCCAATCAGTGTTTTGTTGTTCAATGGTCGTCTGATAATCGTCGAATGGCATGTATGGATTCGTTCTGCTGAGCCACGATGTCGTGAGTTGGGACAGAGGCTCGTAGTCCTTGGGTCCTGGTTCTATTGTGCGGGGTCTGGTTGCTGGTTTTGTGCTTAAGGTTCAAACGTGTTCTTGTCGTTTTGTTGGGTGTAGACGGAGGGGAACGGGACTAGACTGGGGCGTGGATGGATTTCAGGAAAACGTATATAAGGGACATGTAGGATAGGTCACGGCTCGCCAAGACATCACGAACAGGAACAGCCGGCTGTCTACCCTCGGCCTGCAGGGAAGCTATTAATTTAGACCTGGCGTCACGGTGTACAGGGCATGACCAAACCACATGCTCTATGTCGTGATAACCTTCACCACAGGCACAGATACCACTTTCCCCGAGCCCAACACGACGGAGGAGCGCGTCAAATCTATAGTGATTGGACATAAGCCGGGACATCACGCAAATGAAATCCCGACCTACATCCAACCCCTTGAACCACGGGTTCGTCGATACTTTGGGGATTATGGAATGTAACCACCTTCCCAATTCCCCTCTGGTCCAAGCATTTTGCCAACTGATGATCGTATTCTGACGTACAAGTGCGAAAAATTCATTAAAGGCAATTGGTCTTTCATAAATATCACCGTTTGTTGCGCCCACCTTAGCCAAAGAGTCCGCTTTCTCATTACCCGGTATCGAGCAGTGAGAAGGGACCCACGCTAAGGTAATCTGAGTAGATTTTTCGGATAAAGCACTCAGATGTTCCCGTATTTTCCCCAGGAAATACGGAGAGTGCTTAACATCTTTCATCGATCGGAGAGCCTCAATGGAACTGAGACTGTCCGTAAAGATGAAATAATGGTCCGTGGGCATTTTTTCGATAATCCCTAGGGTGTACTGAATTGCAGCTAATTCTGCGACGTAAACAGAAGCAGGATTATCGAGCTTATGGGAGACGGTTAAATTGTTATTGAAGATACCGAAGCCAGTGGACCCATCAAGAAGTGATCCGTCAGTGTAGAACATATTGTCGCAGTTGATGTTTCGATATTTATTGGAAAAAATTTTAGGGATCTGCTGCACGCGTAAATGATCCGGGATTCCACGAGTTTCTTCTATCATGGATGTATCGAAAAACACAGTAGAATCAGAAGTATTTGATAAGTCGACACGATTTGGAATATTCGAAGAAGGGTTAATATTTTGGGACATGTGATTGAAATACAATGTCATAAAACGGGTTTGAGAATTAAGTTCGATTAACCTTTCAAAATTTTCAATCACGGGACGGTTCAAGACCTCACATTTGATTAGAATACGAGAAGACAGGCTCCAGAAGCGGTTTTTCAATGGTAGTACTCCAGCTAAAACCTCCAAACTCATCGTATGGGTCGACTGCATGCAACCCAAGGCGATACGCAAACAACGATATTGTATTCGCTCCAGTTTGATCAAATGTGTGTTTGCTGCGGAGCGGAAGCAGAAACACCCGTATTCAATAACAGACAATATCGTTGTTTGGTAAAGCCTTATAAGGTCTCCTGGATGGGCTCCCCACCATTGTCCGGTTATTGTACGAAGAAAATTCACTCTTTGTTGACATTTTTTCATCAGATACCTCACGTGACAACCCCAGGTGCCTTTAGAGTCGAACCAGACACCAAGATATTTGTGTACCAAAACCTGAGAAATCGTTTTACCCATTAATTGTGTTTGGAGCTGAGCAGGTTCATGCTTCCTAGAAAAAACTACTATCTCAGTCTTCTCCGGAGAGAATTCGATACCTAGCTGTAAAGCCCAAGCAGACAAATTGTCCAAGGTATCTTGCAATGGTCCTTGCAAATCGGCAGCTTTGGCTCCTGTAACAGAGATTACACTGTCGTCTGCAAGTTGTCTTATCGTGCATGAATTTGCCAGACATTCGTCGATGTCATTTACATAAAAGTTGTAAAGAAGGGGGCTTAAACATGAGCCCTGGGGAAGACCCATGTAGCTAATGCGAAAAGTTGCCAAATCGCCATGCGTAAAATGCATGTGCTTTTCGGACAACAAATTGTGCAAAAAATTGTTCAAAATTGGAGAAAATCCTTGTCGGTGAAGTTTACCCGAAAGAATGTCAATAGAAACGGAATCAAAAGCCCCCTTAATGTCCAAGAACGCAGACGCCATTTGTTCTTTACGAGCATACGCCAGCTGAATATCTGTTGAAAGCAACGCAAGACAATCATTCGTCCCTTTGGCACGGCGGAAGCCAAATTGAGTTTCTGATAGTAGACCATTTGATTCGACCCAGTGGTCTAAACGACGGAGTATCATTTTTTCCATCAATTTCCGGATACAGGATAGCATTGCAATCGGCCTATAAGAGTTGTGATTAGAAGCTGGTTTCCCTGGTTTTTGGATGGCGATCACCTTCACTTGCCTCCAATCCTGCGGTACAATGTTTTGCTCCAGGAACTTATTGAACAAGTTCAACAAGCGCCTCTTGGCATTGCCGGGTAGATTCTTCAACAAGTTGAATTTGATTCTATCTAATCCAGGCGCGTTATTGTTACAGGACAGGAGGGCAACTGAAAATTCTGCCATCGTAAAAGGTGATTCTATCGCGTCGTGGCCCGGAGACGCATCGCGAACAATATTTTGCTCAGGAACAGAGTCCGGACATACTTTCCTGGCAAAATCAAATATCCACCTACTTGAAGACTCCTCGCTTTCGTTGACCGTTACGCGATTCCGCATTCTTCGGGCTGTGTTCCAAAGAGTGCTCATCGATGTCTCCCTCGACGTCTCGTTCACGAACCGACGCCAATATCCACGTTTCTTTGCTTTAGCCAAGCTTTTAAGCTTGGTATCAAGCTCCGAATACCGTAAATAGTCGCCAGGTATACCTCCCGTCTGGTAGGCCTTAAACGCGTCGGATCTTTGCGTGTAGACATCGGAGCACTCTTGGTCCCACCACGGAGTGGGAGGCCGTTCTTTGATCGTTACGCCGGGATATTTCTTCGTTTGGGCTTGCAACGCGGCGTCGAGAATCAAGCCCGCGAGGAGGTTGTATTCTTCAAGTGGTGAATGATGTTGAATCGACTCGACCGCTTTTGAAATCATTTCCTCGTATAACTTCCAATCGACATTTCGTGTGAGGTCATACGGAATGTCAATTGGTCGCATGCGAGTTGACCCGTTAGTAATTGAAATAAGAATAGGCAGATGGTCGCTACCGTGAGGATCGAGGATTACCTTCCATGTGCAATCCAACAGTAGCGACGTCGAACATAAGGATAGATCCAAAGCGCTTGGGCGCGCTGGAGGTTTCGGGATACGTGTCATTTCACCGTTGTTTAAAATAGTCATGTCGAAGTCATCGCAAAGGTTATAGATTAAAGAGGAGCGGTTATCATTGTATGGGGAACCCCAAGCCACGCCATGAGAGTTGAAGTCTCCCAAAATCAAACGTGGCGAGGGAAGAAGTTCTATTAAATCAAAGAGCAGCCGTTGCCCAACCTGTGCTCTGGGGGGAATATATATTGAGGCAATACAAAGCTCTTTACCTTGTATTGTCATTTGACATGCGACAACTTCGATGCCTGGAATCGAGGGGAGGTTAATACGATAGAAAGAATAGCACTTTTTAATCCCTAAAAGTACTCCTCCATATGGGGTGTCTCGATCAAGGCGAATAATATTAAAATCATGGAAGTTGAGATCAATATTTGAAGTAAGCCAAGTTTCACAAAGGGAAAATGCATCGCATTTGTTTTTATTTATCAAAACTTTAAACGAATCAATTTTTGGCAAAATACTTCTACAATTCCACTGTAAGACAGAGATAGAATCCTTCATATACGCAGTTGAATTAGGCATCGAAGGATACAATCGCTGCAAGGAGAGGCCATTGGGCAGTCAACTGCTTCAAAAATGATCTAACTGTTGGGAGGAATGCTGTAAGAAAAATTTTAATTGGATCGGGTACATTGAAAGTTTCAAAAATCCAGTCCACAATGTCAGAAAATTTCACTAATCCAGAGTTTGTTTCATCAACTGGGAGTGTAAAAGGAGCAACTGGGGTTTTAGATGTTCCTGGCAGTGCTGGGAACTCCTTCTGAGACTTTAAATTTGCAAGCCCAGGAGGGGTTTGCTTCGGTTTTTCCGCTGCACTTTTAGGTTTGTTTGTACCATTTATTTCACTTTGGGAAATCTTAGGACCTTTTCGGGGAAGTTTAGGAGAGGAAATATTTTTCCTCTTTCTAGACTCCCCAGGATTGGCAAAAGATGTTCCCGCTGGTGAATCGTCAGAATCGGTTTCATCAGAGGACAACAGATCAAAGGGGTTCGAAGTAACGGGAGAAGTGGTAACGGTCTTCTTCAGCATGTCAGCGTAGGAACGCTTTGAACGCTCTTTGAGAGACCGTTTTATTTTATCCCTGCGCTGCATGTACACCGCACATGTCGAGAGCTCATGCAGATTTTCTCCGCAGTGAATACACTTTTCAGCGTTAACACTGCAAGAATCTTCCGCATGAGACTCCCCACACTTGCCACAACGTGCCTTATTGCAGCAGTAGGCGGCTGTATGGCCTAACTGCTTGCAATTCAGGCAGTTCATGACGCGGGGCACGTAGAGCCTCACAGGGAGACGAACCCGGTGGATCGAGACGTGGCTTGGTAGTGCAGACCCGGCGAACGTAACTCGAAACGAGTCTGACGGAGTGTATACTGTTTTGCCACCGATGATCGATGCTGACCGCAATTGCTTGCAGTCGAGCACCTTTACTTCGGGACACGTTTTGTTCTTAAAGCACCCTTTGGCACTTTGCAGTATACACTCGACGGACAGACTCGAATCGGTTATGACACCGTCGATCTCCACGTCTCGTGCGGGTATGTAAACGCGATACTCGCGTGTGAAGAGCTCAGAGCAAGCTATATCGTTGGCCTCTTTCAGGTTACCGACCACGACACGGAGCTTGTTAGGTCGGACCTTGGAAATTTCGGTCACGCCCTTGTACTCCTTCGTCAGGTCTTTAGAAATCTGCAAGAGGTTCAACTTTTTCGATTTCGGTCCTGCCTTTGGCCGAAAATAAACAGTATAGCTGCCCTGGGCTCCGTCTGGGTAAAGCCTGGGGCGAGGGGGGACTGAAGAATGAACAGGGGAGGGGGTAACAGAAGGGTCAGGGTCAGAGGGGTTCGGGGATGGTGGCGCGGGAGGCGAGGGATCTACATCCATCGCGCTAAGTCTAGCGCACTAGCGCTGACAAGAACACGTACCTTTTTATTTCTCCCTTCCAGTAAGGTTGGTTGTCCGATCGTTGGAAGTAGCAGCCGTTACAGCCAGCAGCACCAATACAGCAGCACCAAACAGCCACCAGCAGCGAGCCAGGTGTGAGATCACTCCACACAGCGATACAACTCGCTGACACTGATGGCTTCTTCTTTTTCCTCGTTTGTGTCTCGTCCACTGCTGTAGCACAATCCAGCCAGCAGCCAAATCGGCTTACGCACCAGCTGGCAGTCACGATGCGAAACAGTTGCACAAAGGCACGACCTTGAACCCGGATTTATATCACTCGACCAGGCAAACAATGCCAACACTTGTTCACACGTCTTTTGTTTTATACTCTATCGGACCGATCACCAAACACGTCCAGTACTGATGCGTGTTCGGCACAGAATCAATACTGAGAAATATGATTTTATTAAATTTTATTTTCATGTGGTACACAAGTTTTGAAACATTCCATTTTTTACAAATGAATAGTGTGAATTAAATAAAAATTTACGCAGTATCGATTGAAGAGCACAGCCATTCGGCGAACAGGTTCATTCTGGTCGTAGTTCGTGCGATGCGTATTCGTTCGCAATAGACTCTGGCTTCGCCGAAGACGAAGAGGACAATTAGGGACGTTGCGATATCATTAAGCATCGATACTTAGAATCGATACTAGTACTTCGATCGATAGATACTTCGATGAAATCATGAGAAAAGTATCGATACTGCGAGACATCGCTGTTCGATATCAGCTCATTTCAAGTAAAACTCCTATGGCTGTTTTTGCATATTTTTTGCCCGCGATAAAAAACAAACAGCTTCTGTGGATGCTTCGCCGATTATGCTCGTCAAAAACATCAAAACTTTTCTGATCCGTATAGGTATCACAACACTTATCAGACAATCAGTCGCGTCGTACAGTAAGGTCACTTTTTGAGCGGTTTTTCACGCGAATTATTTTGCGCTGATTCTGTAATTCACGCGTTTTTTTTCGACGCGGATTCCGGGATTTACGCGGTTTCTTTTTACGCGGCACGTATCCCCGCGTAAAAAAAAACAATTTTAGTGTACACTAAAAACTAACACGAATTGAAAAAGTATCTGTTTTCTTTATTTTTCCTATGATGATTTTAATTTTTGGTTCTCATTATAGATGTGACAGTGATATTTTTTTCCCCAAATTCTTTTTCACTAAATGCTTAGTAATCTTGTTTTGGTTTTGCCTTAGTGCCTAAACTGGAATAATTTAATAGATCATAGCTTTTTAACCGTTCCTGTGAATTTTGGTGCTCCTTGCCAGCCCGGATGTGAGGGGTAGTGTATCGATATTGGTAGAGAATCGCCTGTCAAGTACCGATACCAAATATCGGATCATTCGTTGTTTTGCTTTCGTCTCGATTAGACGCAAATTGTTCATCTCCGTTTGAGTTTGCAAAATAACAATACACGAGTTTTCGTACGGGTGTTTTTTGTCGATTAGTTCTTGTGCTGCGCGATAACAATAGCCGGTAGTTTATCGGCAGAAACATCTTCTGCACACTGGTAGGGGCAGGCTACCCCGCCAGTGATCCGATACGCAGCTGATATATCAGCAAGAATAATTCTCCCGCACCGCTGTTACCCCGCTAGCAGCACGGACCATCATACGATCGAGCGAGTGGAAGTCAACTACAAGTGGCATCTACAAGGTCGCGTGTAGGATACGGCCACTGTGTCACAACACGAAGCTGGATCGTCATTGTTTGTTCTGCGGAGACGCTCGATTAATCCTACTATCAGCCGTGAGGTCGTGACTTAGACGTTCGGTGAAGTATTCACTTTAGAATTTTTATCATTATTATTAATAGTATTATTATTATTGTTATTATTATAATTATTATTACTATTATTATTATTATTATTATTATTATTATTATTATTATTATTATCATTATTATTATTATTATTATTATTATTATTATTATTATTACTATTGTTATTAGTATTAGTATTACTGCCTTTTTTTTATTTTGATCCATTGTAGTTTGAAAAATTGTTTTTAAAATTAAATAGCAACTACTTGACCCCCCCCCCACATTCGAATATTTATCGTTTGTGTGCGGTAGAGCGTAACGCTCCCGCAAAATGGACGACATGCAGGTGCAACTATTCCTGGATGTGGAAACAACTGGGGAAGAGATTGAGATCTCCCCCATCAATTCCCCTCTACCTTCCCCGCTACCTAGCCCCGTACCAAGGGTACCGGCAACACGGGTGAAAGCTTACCCAGATGCTTCGAAAGGTCCGTTCGTAGTTTACTTCAGGCCCATAAAGAAGCCTCTAAGTATAATTCAAATCGGCAAGGACCTGGCAAAACAGTTTTCGGACGTAACCGAAATTACAAAGGTTAGACCGAACAAACTGCGAGTTGTTGTGAGTAGCTTGAAGCAAGCAAACGCAATTGCTAGCTACGAGCTCTTCACAAGAGAGTACCGCGTGTACATCCCTGCCAAGGACGTGGAGATCGACGGTGTGGTTACCGAAGGAAGCCTCACGGTCGATGACATTTTGCGTCACGGGGTTGGCTGCTTCAAGAACCCCCTGATTCAAGATGTAAAGATACTGGATATCAAGCAATTGCATTCAGTATCCATCGAAGAAGGGAAGAAGAAATTCTTCCCTTCGGATTCCTTCCGTGTAACATTCGCCGGATCCGCACTGCCGAACTACATCTCTTTGGACAGGGTTCGTCTGCCTGTACGCCTATTCGTACCGCGGGTCATGCATTGCCAAAACTGCAAGCAGTTAGGTCATACAGCCACCTACTGCTGCAACAAGGCACGCTGCAGCAAGTGCGGAGGCAATCATGCTGAGACCGCTTGCAGTGAGGATACTGAAAAGTGTCTTTACTGCGAGGGAACTCGGCATGACCTTTCGGCGTGTCCCGCGTACAAACAGCGCGAGGAAAAAATAAAGCGTTCCCTCAAGGAACGATCAAAGCGCTCTTTCGCAGAAATGCTGAAGAGTGCTGAGCCACCCTCGACAGGAAACATCTTCTCCTTTTTGCCAACCGATGAGGGTACATCTGACGATCCCGTCGAAGGGTGTTCTTATGCCATGCCAGAAGGATCTAGGAAGAGGAGAGTGATCAACTCTCCTAATCTTTCTCGCAAAGGTCGCAAGATAACCCCTATCGGAATGACCAATAAGCCAACACAAAAAGGAAGCGGTGAAGAAAAACCGAAGCAAGTACCTCCCGGTTTTAATTTTAAATCAAACCAGGAGTACCCACCGCTTCCTGGGGCACCAAAAACCCCTCGTGCACCCATTTCTCGATCAGAAGATAAAAAAGAAACAGGGTTCATAAAATTTTCTGATATTGTGGACTGGATATTTAAAACATTCAACATACCAGATCCCCTACAAAATATTCTTCTTGCCCTTCTTCCTACAGTGAAAACCTTTTTGATGCAACTAGCAGCAACTTGGCCCCTCATTTCAGCTATCATATCTTTCGATGACTAATACGGCGAAAGAGGTTAGGAATTTTATCACTGTATTACAGTGGAATTGCAGAAGTATCATCCCCAAATTCGATCTATTTTCTCATTTAATAAATACATACAATTGTGACGCATTTGCGCTCTGTGAAACCTTTCTCAATTCAAACGATCAACTCAATTTCCACGATTTTAACATTATTCGTCGAGATCGAGACTCACACGGTGGAGGGGTACTTTTAGGGATTAAAAAGTGCTATTCCTTCTTCCGAATCGACCTCCCCTCGATCTCGAATATTGAAGTCGTTGCCATTCAAACGAATATGAATGGAAAAGACCTATGCCTTGTTTCGACATATATGCCTCCATCCGCGCGGATTGAACAGAAGCATCTCGCTGATATAGCAGAGTTGCTTCCCGCGCCTTTTTTGATATTGGGAGATTTTAATTCTCACTGTTCGCTATGGGGGTCGCTGTACGACGACAACCGATCTTCTTTAATCTGTAACTTGATCGACGACTTCAATATGACAGTTTTGAATACTGGGAAAGCGACACGTGTACCTAATCCTCCAGCACGTGAAAGCGTGCTTGACCTATCCCTTTGCTCGACATCACTAGCGTTAGATTGCCGGTGGAAAGTAATCAACGATCCCCACGGTAGTGATCATCTTCCAATCGTTATATCAATTGCTAATGGTTCAACTCCCCCGAACCCAATCAATATTTCCTACGACCTTACACGTAATATTGATTGGAGGTGTTATGAGTCTATTATAGCGCAATCTATCGAGACTCACGAGGAACTTCCTCCGGAGGAAGAATACGCGTTCTTAGCTGGCTTGATAATCGACGCTGCGACTCAAGCTCAGACGAAACCGATACCCGGGGTAACGATTAGACAGCGCCCTCCCAACAAATGGTGGGACAAAGAGTGCTCTGAGCTGTACGCGCGAAGGTCCGCGGCGTAAAAGGACTACCGGGAGTACGGCACTGTCAACCTGCTTCGAAAGTACGAGGCACTGGGCAGGCAGATGAAGAGCTTAGTAAAGGCGAAAAAACGCGGGTACTGGCGGCGGTTCGTAAACGCGTTGTCCAGGGAAACAGCGATGAGCACTCTTTGGGATACCGCCAGGCGCATGCGGAACCGTGACGTTTCGAATGAGAGCGAGGAGTTTTCAGATCGCTGGATACTCGATTTTGCCAAAAAGGTCTGTCCAGACTCTGTACCGGAACAGAAAACCTTTCGCGACGCGTTATTAGTAACTACGGAAGAGCCTCCATTTTCGATGTTGGAATTTTCAATGGCTCTCCTGTCGTGCAACAATAAGGCTCCAGGGTTAGATAGAATAAAATTCAACCTGTTGAAGAATCTACCCGACTCTGCAAAAAGACGCTTGTTGAATTTGTTCAACAAGTTCCTTGAGTTAAATATTGTTCCGCATGACTGGAGGGAGGTAAAAGTCATTGCTATTCGGAAACCCGGGAAACCTGCCTCTGATCACAATTCATATAGGCCGATTGCGATGCTCTCTTGCCTCCGGAAATTAATGGAGAAAATGATCCTCTTACGTTTAGACAAATGGGTCGAAACAAACGGGTTACTTTCAGATACTCAATTTGGCTTTCGCCGGGGCAAAGGGACGATCGATTGCCTAGCGTTGCTTTCTACTGAAATTCAACTAGCCTTTGCTCGAAAAGAGCAAATGGCTTCTGCGTTCATGGATATTAAGGGGGCTTTTGACTCTGTCTCTGTAGAAGTTTTAAGCGCGAAACTTCATTCGCAGGGACTTTCACCAAATTTGAATAACTTTTTGCTCAATTTGTTGTCAGAAAAGCATATGTATTTCTCACATGGCGATTCGACAACTTCCCGAATTAGTTACATGGGCCTCCCCCAGGGCTCATGTTTAAGTCCTCTCTTATATAATTTTTACGTCAATGACATCGATGAATGTCTTGCAAATTCATGCACGCTAAGGCAACTTGCAGACGATAGCGTTGTATCCATTACTGGTGGCAAGGCTAGCGATCTACAAGGACCATTGCAAGATACCTTAGACAATTTGTCTGAATGGGCTCTTAAGCTGGGTATCGAATTCTCTCCGGAGAAAACTGAGCTGGTCGTTTTTTTCTAGGAAGCATAACCCAGCTCAGCTGCAGCTCCTACTAACGGGTAAAACGATCTCTCAGGTTTTAGTCGCTAAATATCTCGGGGTCTGGTTCGACTCCAAATGCACCTGGGATTGTCATATTAGGTATCTGACACAAAAATGCCAACAGAGGATTAATTTTCTTCGTACGATTACCGGAACTTGGTGGGGTGCTCACCCAGGAGACCTTCTAAGGTTATACCAAACAACGATATTGTCAGTTCTTGAGTACGGCTGTTTCTGCTTTCGCTCCGCCGCGAACACGCGCATTATAAAATTAGAGAGAATACAATATCGTTGTTTGCGTATTGCCTTGGGTTGCATGCAGTCGACCCATACGATGAGCCTTGAAGTGTTAGCGGGTATTCTTCCGTTGAAACATCGTTTTTGGAATCTCTCTTACCGGTTGCTAATTCGATGCACAGTTATGAACCCATTAGTAATTGAAAATTTCGATAGTTTGGTCGACCTTCAATCTCAATCCAGATTTATGACTTTATATTTTGACTATATGGCTCAAGATATTAATCCTTCTACATACGATTCCTCCAATGTCGCACTTTTAACTACTTCTAATAATGCTATATTCTTCCACACCACCATGAAACAAGACATTTCTGGTATCCTGGATCAATTGCGACCCCAAGAGATCCCCAAGATTTTTTCCAATAAGTTTAAACATGTTAGTTATGATAAAAGGTTTTTCACTGACGGATCTAATCTAGATGAGTCCACTGGCTTCGGTGTTTTCCACGAAAATTTTACCGCCTCCTACAAACACAATGCTCCTGCTTCCGTGTACGTCGCAGAACTTGCTGCTATTCAGTACTCTCTTGGAATCATCGAAACCCTACCCATAGACCACTACTTCATCTTCACAGATAGTCTCAGTGCCATTGAGGCTCTGCGATCAATGAAGCCTGTGTAGCACACCCCGTATTTCCTGGGGATAAAAATTACCGGGTTACCTTAGCGTGGGTCCCTTCTCATTGCTCGATTCCGGGTAACGAAAAGGCTGACTCTTTAGCTAAGGTGGGTGCTATTGACGGCGATATCTATGAAAGACCAATTGCTTATGATGAATTTTATAGCATTTTGCGTCAGAGAACACTCAACAGTTGGCAATCATCATGGAACTCAGATGAACTGGGACGGTGGCTACATTCCATTTTTCCTAAGGTATCGACGAAAGCATGGTTCAAGGGGTTGGATGTAGGTCGGGACTTCATTCGCGTGATGTCCAGACTTATGTCCAATCACTATACGTTCAACACGCATCTCTTTCGTATAGGGCTTGTAGACAGTAATCACTGCGTTTGTGGCGATGGCTACCATGACATCGAGCATGTTGTTTGGTCGTGTACCGAATACTGTGGTGTTAGGTCTGAGCTTATAGATTCCCTTCGGGCCCGAGGAAAACAACCGAACGTACCCGTTAGAGACATTCTGGGAAGCGGTGATCTCCAGTACATGACACAGCTATACGTGTTCATAAAACACGCTGGTATTAAAATATGAAACTCTTCTATCTATTTGATAGATTACCATTCCCGCTACACGCTGAAAGAAGATGATACACTAAGCTGGAGACACTCAAACGAAGACTCGGCATCTTTATGTTAACGCAGACACCTCAGTCCAAACTGCTCAAATAGAACATCACTGCTTAGCCATGTACAAATAAATAAATCGTATAACTCAATATAGTTAAAATCAAAATTGTAACTCCCCTCCTCTCACCTTAAATCCCCACTAGCTCGTAGTCGGCCGCGAGAATAAAGAAAAGGCCTCCCTCTTTTCCCTGCTAATTTAGAATTAAAAAAAAATGTACTTGGCTCAGTTAAACATAAATTGTATCGTGCCGTGTCAAAAAAATTATTTAAAAACAAAAAACCAAATATCGGGTATCGGAAGCAAAAGAATCTATTCTAAGTAAGTATCGGAGGTATCGCAACGCCCCTAAGGACAATACAACTGCAGCACAGTCAAGATAGCTGGACAATCATACTGGCTTGTCAAAATTTTGTGAGTCATTCTGGCAATTAGTTCCTCGTGGAGCTGTCCGAGAGGTGATATTCCAACCACCAAGAAGAGGCATTCATAAAGTGGCAAATGATCGGGATTTCACCATCTGATCTGTCCTCTCAAAACGCACATTAAATGCTTTGGCTTTTGCACAACAAATGTGTCAAAAGGATACGCGACAGTTGCGCAATGAATACATTGACAGAGATCGAAATCAGAATATGTATAATGGGCAAACGATCAGCTTTGGGGCGCTCGAAAAATCGCTGGTAACTTTCGCGAGTCGGTGCGTATCAAAGGCTCATGCATCCCTAATCACCGTCAGCAACCGTAACAGCCCATAGCGAGCTTTGTTGCAACAGAATTTACTGACTCTGGTGCCAGTAACGAGGAATCGAATACATATGAATAAAACCAGAGTCATCGTTAAATGCAAAATGTTTTAAACAAATCCAGGGTCTTCTTAACTGTTATTGATTCGATGATGTTTTTGAATGACCGGATTCATGATAGTGAATCGATCAGTTCATATTTGCGTTAACCTAGTCAGTACCAAAATCATAAGTATTGATTATTGCTTGCACTGCTTTAACGATAGCAGCATTCTGGAAAATATTACCAACACCAGTACGAATCATAATGACAATACTAGCACCGGTTAATACTTTAGAAGTATTTTGATTTTGAGCCGTCCAATACATTAAACAGTCGCTAGAGCACCAAATGCGTTATAAACAAAACATACATTCGTTGTACTGGTTCCGAAACAGAGCAAAAAATGCTTTAGAAAGACGCAATATTGATGTGGTTACGCACAGTCCAACATTTGCGTGTACGGAAGATTCTTCTAACAAAGTGTTTCTGTATGCGCTCAATTCGCTAATTCCCAAATCATAGTACAGAACCACAGGCAAACAGACGTGCCTCTTCGAAAGAAAATCCTAAAAAATTTTCGTCCTTATTCGAAACGTTACACCCATGCGCCACCATGTGAGCTTATGGCCTACTAACTTATTCTCATAAAAACGCTTACTTAAATCAACACCAGCGGCATTACTGACGGTGGGGGTGGGGGTGGTAGAGAAGGGTAGTCTCAGTTACGTAACTGAAATCACAGAACAGATATGCAACTTCGAACAAAACTCTGCTGCAAATACTAGCCCACGCTGTCACATATTCGTTTTACGCAGTTCCATCCTACATTGATTTTACAGTGCATCGTTCGAACATTTCGCTCCAATAGTTTAAACATGCAACAAAAATGTATTCTTTTTTTGCTTCAATGACCAGACATCCCTCCTAGCTGGTCTCGAGGTACGATGCTGCCCTTACAAGCCAGTCGTCGTAGGTTCGAGTCTCGACTCAGGAGAGACTGTTAGTGTCAGTAGGATCTTAGCGCTAGCCTCGCAATTGTCCTGTACAATTAACAGTTGGCTGCGAAGTCCTTGAATAATAAACAGAAGGTCGAGTTCCGAATCGGAATGTAGCACCAAGGCTTTGCTTTTGATCAGACAAAAATGTGATCTCAAATCTATCAAAACCAAGTTAAGATAAGACCGCATTCAAGAGATTTTTAAAGCTGGAATTCTGTAACAATTCACAGTCAATGTGAATGAAAAAAATAAACTGAAAATCTCTCAACCATTCAAATGTTGCTTAACAAATTTCAACCAGTTAGTTGAATTACTTCGATAATTTCGTTGGATTGGGAAACCGAATTTCTCGACTAACGACAATAATGCGTATTAGACGCACTATACACAGCACTGCTTGCGACATAAGGTACAATGTAAAAAAACGGTTGTTGTAAGTCAAGATATTCGGTTTTCAACTCGAGCAACAATGAAATTCTTTTAAAGAAAATTTACATAAAAAACTGCACGTATGCGGGTGGTACTGTCACTCTCGCTATACCAGTACCGGAGAGAACAAAGAAATCTCTCGACGTCGAAGTCGAAAGTCGCACACTCCTTTTGCGTTTTAGTTTCGTATGAAGGCAAGAGAGACCGAAATATTTTTTCACCACGGCAAGGTATGAATGGTATGAGTGTATTAAAATTTTGAGTTTAAAATGCGTTCTCTCCACCGCTAGATGTCGATACTTAAAATAAAAAGCTTTTGTCTCGTTTTTGGTTCTTTAGTTGAACAGATGTGCTGAAATGTTTGCCAAAATTGAAAATAATGAGGGGGATCAGGATGTTCAGCGTTACGTAATATCAAGGGGGGGGGAGGTTCATATCGAACATGACTAATTGTTGCATAGAGGAGAGAGGGTCTGAAATCTTGATTTTTAGCGTTACGTTATTTGTGTACGACGCCTAATATACGATTATAACAGTCGAATATCTCAGTTTTGGGCAATTTAGGTATCGATCGATAGTAGCGCTATCGAAACAGTAGACAGAAATATTTTGTATTTTGACAAAGACGTTTTCTAATGGTTTCGGTGCAGCAACCAGGTTACTAAATAAAAAAATCACTCCAGGAATGCTCAGTATTTAATACCGATATATATCAAATTCATAAATAGAGTATGCTTGAAACCGTCAGGTCAGGTATCGATACTTCGTCAGTAAAAAAGTACTGCGATTCAAAAGTATCAATACTCAGTATCACCCATTCATTAACGTGACACTTGATTTTGTTTTGAACTAAACACATAAATTTCAACCAAAACGATTGGCTAAGGGTAAGTTACTATCTTGATATGGATACCGACGAAAACATCCCAAGTAACAATTCTATAGCTACTTGGTTTTCTAGAGGTTTTATCACAGCAATGAATATTACCAACGGTTTTATGGCGGTTACACCCGTTGCCAAAAATAGCAAGTCGTAATGAACACTGATAGCTGTCAATAAAACTCTAATAAAACTTACAATAAAACCGGCAAGAGTCAATGCGATTTTGCTTTATTATTGGTTTTATTTTTACTATCTATTGCCCCATAAAACCACTCCAGCTTGCTGTCATATAACATAGAAACCAGTTTTATTGCGGTCAGTCAAAATTTAAAAAAATTACTAGTTGGCTATGAAAAATATCTCATAAAATTGTAATAAGTGCCCAGTTTTAACATGTCAAACTTGTAAACAAATATATGCAGGCAATGATATACATACAGGTGAGACAAAAGCGGCTTAGTTGGTTTAGTGTGATGCAGAATTCTGTCGCAGTCTCCGTAAGATGTATTTAAATGCTTTAGAGCATCTTGCAGCGCATTTGTGAACATTGATGACGTAGAACTCCAAAAATCTAATAAAGTAACACGGCAAACTTAGTACTGTTCGGTAGTTTTTTTTCAAATTTTATCCCCAGTTCGTCTTGTTTCGGTTGAAAATAATTTCCTATGTCGTTAAATTTTGCGTCCTTGAAAATAAGGTAGGGGCAAGACACTATTGATATATTTCGAAATATATTCAATATTCAATTAAACTAAGTAGGGGAAAGTAGGTAAAGACGGACACCCTAAGGTTTATTCTAAATAATTACTTAGGTATTGCTATTTAGATCGCAGTAGTCATACAAATTGAAACTTAAGGTCATTTGTTTTCATAATCATTTTTGGTATTAGTGAACTTCCTCCAAGTTTTATGTGTTTTGGGTCTTCAAAAATAAGACTACAAATTGCTGTTTTTTGACATGGTTGGGAAAGACGGACACTTGGGGTGGTTAAGATGGACACTACGAAGGTAAAGGTGGACACTCACAAAAAAGATGTAGTACGTTAAGCATTCTTTTGATTTATGTGTTAAGTGATGGCCATACATTACTCTACGTTATTAGACACCATCTATACATCACGTGAACAGTTTGAGAGAATGGGTTTCGATGAAGGCGAAAATTCTCCGCCTATATGGTCTGTTCTAACTGCTAAGTGATTAATATTTGCTGGTTGCACTCGCGCGTGTACTTTGTGAACATCTGTAGTACACAACAGATGCTACATGTGAAAATTCTTGGAAAATCCGTGAGTCCATCTTTCCCTACCTTAGTGTGTCCGTCTTGCCCGACCTGGTTGTAAATTTTTCAAACTATCTAGCTCTTCATCGGAACATGGAAAATCTGCTGGGTTTTCACTAGAAAACCGAGGAAAGACTAATTAATCACTTTACTATTGTAAACAAATGAAAACACGTAAGTTTCACGAGTTTTCCACTATTTTCCGTGGAATAAAAATTACATCAAATTGCGCGTTCAAGAAAATATTCTTTGTTTTACTCTCAAATTTGACAGTTTGCTTGCTGAAACCCGATAATGCAACTCAAAAGCATTAACATACTATAAAGAAGATATTCGCATCACTCAACTATCATAATACATTCTAGTTTGTGAAATATTAAAAGTGTCCATCTTACCCGCAGTGTCCGTCTTTACCTACTTTCCTCTATGTATCGTTGCATTTTTCGTGCACTTCTCTATTTATATCAAAGCTCGTTGATTCCTCATTATCGTCGGTGTGATGTCAGATTTTTCATAAAAATAAAGTTGTCTAGGCGCCAGGGATTTACCATATTTTTCTCTAATAATACAGGTATCCAACCTTTACCGCACCTTACAACATATATATTAATGAACTAAGCTTATTGCGGCTACGATTGATACCAACTAATTACTTATAAATAAATATTTTATATAAATATAAATATTTTTGAAACTTTTTATGATCTTGAAACGAAAATCGAACCGTCATCTGACTAACAAGTAAATTGAACATCCAAAGTTGATTTTGATCTATCTCCGTATTGAAGAACACGGCTAGATTTTTTTTCTGAAAAACTGAGCTGAAACAATCCAATTCATTTTTGCTAACAATGAGATCATTTTTGTAAGCCCGTACTATTTTGATGGCGCATAAATTTTAAGCGCCTATGTTCTCAAAATGCACGACAAAATTTCATGCGCATATGACTGAGAGCTTCAAAACTCACAGAAAACCCCTCTTTATTCCTTATCTTTCTACAATATCACCATCAAATAAAAACGATTGCACGATGATAACTAACACAGGTGAAACATTTCTCCCGCGACGAGAGATTTTCTTATTAAAAAAAGTGGCGTGATGTTCTGGTGTGTGTGCAGGAACGGCACAATAAATCAACTTATTACGGTTGCTGTCAAGCAATGAAAAGTTGAATTGGACTTATTGTGGCAAGTAGCAGAGCGCAATAATGCAACCAAACTTATTGCGCTCTTAAAGAGGTAATGCCAGCTGCTTATAGTATGCGGTACTCTTTCCATGTAGTTTTAAAGCAGTTTTATTGCCATTCTTATAATTGCTTCAATAAGCTTGGCAAGGGTGGGCCACCTGGCTGTAAAGCAAACTTATAGCGGTTATCAGAAGGTTCTGATAGTATTTCTAGTTTTAACAGCAGTTTTGCGAAATTGGTCATGAAAACCGCTGAAAGAATGCAATACGACTTAAGGGACCATCCACATACCACGAGGACAGCGGGGAGGGGGGGGTGGAATGTCCACGGTCCTTACAAAAAAAAAAGAATTTATATGGGCGTTTGTCCACGGCGAGGGGGAAGAGGGGGGGTAATAATTGTTAAAAATCTGTCCACGTGGTATGTGAATGGCCATTAAATTGTTACTTGGGATCGTTCACTTAGAGGAGCGCATTATAAAATTCCGACGAATCAGAAAAAAATGATGTTTTGAATCTTGAGGAAGAAATCGGTACGAAAGATGGTTACAGCTCAGAAAAATCTGATGGACAGAATGAGGATGACTCAAGTACATTAATCGCTATCAACCTAGACATTTCGCTGCGCAATTTTAAAGGACATACATCAGGTGAAGAGCTCGACAATTGGCTTATATATGCTGATAGCGGCGAAGAATTTTTGAGCAAACGTTTGGGAGAAGTCCAAAAAACATCTCGTACGACATATCGTTGCCGTTTGTGATGAGGAAAGAAATATTATTTACAAATGGAGCTCAAAAGAAGTAATTGACGGAAATGATTTTGTTCATTTTACTTTGTTTTATGGTAAACAAAATCGTCGAACCATCACAGTGGACAAAATAACAACAGAAATTCTACAGAACTGGCGGACTAAATCTTCCATCGAGTTATTACTTCATGAATAATTCCACTCCTCCTTCAAGCTGCTTTGAGATGTTTTCAATAATTGAAGGTGAACATATTCGTAGAGTTCGTCGCGAATATCGTGATGCTCACAACACATATAATGTGTTTTGTGTGTTACTTGGGTATTTGGAATAATACTTCATAATCTTGGCGATCATGTATTTCAAGTTGATTCTTCCGCTTTCATCATACTCACGTTGAAGCCGTTTTTTGCATAACCCAAAGAGCACTTCTATCGGATTCATATGAGAACAGTTAGCTAGTAGAAACACTACATGTATGCCGAGTGATCTGAAATAATAAACGAGATATAGATCGCAGTGAATTCTTGCTCAATCAAGAATCCAAACTAAACAAAATCGTGGATGATGTTCAACATATAAGGACTAAATGTTTTACAGTATTCAAAAAAAAATAGATCGTGTAAATTTTCCTTTGGTATGGCAAACTTCTACCAAACCAGTTTGTCCCGCAAAACAAAGAAGCGATTCACGAGGTTTGCGCATGAATTCTCCTTTAAAAAGGAGTCGCTTTTCACGAACTCCGAATCCTTTTTTTCGTAACATAGCCTTGTTATCAAAACTAACTTCGTCGATAAACAGGAGATTTTGATAATCCCACTGAAGAGCTGATAATCCATTATAATATCTTATATAATCTACGCTCAAGTGTTTTTCACGCCATTCGAATGGCGAAATAAAGGATTTTACAAATGGATGTAGAAATGGTTATATTGAATTGTTTAAAAAAGATTTTTGCTGATTCATCTAGGAATGTAAAGGGTGATTTTTAGGAATTTTTCTTAAAAAAAAGACGCTTAGAAATTACAAAACTGTATGAAATTTTTATTTGAGCCGATGAATTGGTTTATGCCATTTACTTTTTGAGAATAATTTCATTCAAATGTTGGCCACGGCTACGAAAAGTCCAATTTTGGGTCACTTTTTCGTGCATTTCGGCTGGTATCTCGCGAATAACGCGTGTAATGTTGTCTTCCAAGGCTGGAATTGTTGTTGGCTTATCCGCATAGACGAGAGACTTAACGTAGCCCCACAAAAAATAATCTAGCGGTGTTAAATCGCACGATCTAGGCGGCCATTTCGTGAGATGAATTGCTCACCGAACTCATTCCGCAATATGTCCATTGATTCGCGCGATGTGTGGCACGTTGCTCCGTCTTGCTGAAACCACATGTCACCAATACCCAGCTCTTCCATTTCCGGCAAAAAAAATCAGAAATCATCGCGCGATAGCGAGCGCCATTGACCGTAACGTTGCGATTTTGATCATCTCTGAAAAAGTACGGACCAATGATGCCTCCAGCGTGTAAACCGCACCACTCTTTAGTTGGTTTTGATTGGTAAAGTTCTACCAACCATTGTCGTTTTTCCTTTGGGAACATACTTAAATGACGTAGCATTTTTTTCATGATTTTTAAACCACCCCTCCCCCCTCGTAGCATTTGGTCACAAAACCTAAACCCTCCCTGAAAAAAAACGTAGCATTCGAATACCCCCCCCCTTACTCTCCGCTTCTGAAAAAAACGTACAGAAATACGTACAGTAAGGTTTTTTACGCGGTTTTTTATACGCAGAATTTTTTAACGAGGTTTTTTTACGCGGATTTTTCAATTAACGCGGTTTTTTACGCGGATTTTTGAATTAACGCGCTTTTTTTTTACGCAATATCGCGCTAATTCAAAAACTTTTTCGCGAATTTTCGAATTAAAGTGGGTTTGGAACCAGAAACGTTTAAGTGTTTATCTAGTAGAAGACTCCAAAATATACCCACCGCCCTCCGAAAGATCCGGAATGACCGTCAAAGACGACAATTTTAAATACTGGTTCTAGAGCGTCTCGGGGTTTTTCTAAGCCTTTCTTGCTGGTTCACTTTACGCGGATTTTTGAATAACGCGGTTTTTTTCACGTGGATTTTCGAACTAACGCGGTTTTTTCACGAGGTACGTAATAAAAACCTGACTGTAGTAACATACATGCAAAAAATACTTGAAAAAAAAGTGTCTAATTCAATTTATTTACAACTTATAGACTCGTGACTGCATCTTCTGCTTCGAAGGGCTTGTGTTTTGGTACAAGGAGTAAAGGTGTTTAAACAACTTAGTATGATCCATGTCTGCAGAAAACACAGAAACTATTCCGGAAATAAAACGAATATTTTGTAATTTTCACTATTAATAGCCACAAAA
This sequence comes from Wyeomyia smithii, assembly GCF_029784165.1. Lineage (NCBI taxonomy): Eukaryota > Metazoa > Arthropoda > Insecta > Diptera > Culicidae > Wyeomyia > Wyeomyia smithii. The sequence continues at coordinate 82,166,645 of NC_073694.1, forward strand.
AAGCAACGATTTTTGTATTCAAAACAGATTGTGTGTTTGGAAATCCAAGTGATTGTTTATGTAGCAGAGCTTTTAAAGATTTCAGAATGCCACAGATAAAAACATTTCGACAGATCTCGCTGCAATACCTTGTGCAATGTTTTAGTGTATTTTTAGAATACATTTTTCCTGCAAAAAATTAGTCTTAAAAAAAATGCTACGTCGATTTTACTACAACCCCCCTCCCCCCTTGTCACAGATTGTCACAAAATGATGATATCCCCCCTCCCCCCATAAATGCTACGTCATTTAAGTATGGTCCCTTTCCACATTTTTGTGCTTCTCGGGAGCTGGATTGGTCGAAAAATTCATTTTTCTCATTTCTTCGGATCCATTTCGAAATCGTTGTTTTTATTTTCTTATAAAAAGGGTGATTTTTTGCTATTTGGTTTTTCGTGTATTCAGATTTGACAGTTCACGCGGCAATTCTGACAGCTGCCAAAGTCTAATGTACTCAGTTTGGTTTGCCATTTCACCATGAACAGACTTACGCCTGAACAACGCTTACATGAGCCTGGTGAATGGGCCTTAGAACAACTTGCCGAAAATCCACTTTTTTACCGAAAAATTGTGTTCAGTGACGAAGCTCATTTCTGGTTAAATGGGTATGTTAATAAGCAAAATTGCCGCATTTGGATCGAAGAGCAACCAGAGGCAATACAAGAATCGCCAATGCACCCAGAAAAATGCACGGTTTGGTGCGGTTTACACGCTGGAGGCATCACTGGTCCGTACTTCTTCAAAGATGATCAAAATCGCAACGTTACGGTCAATAGCGCTCGCTATTGCGCGATGATTTCTGATTTTTTTTGCCGGAAATGAAAGAGCTGGGTCTTGTTGACATGTGGTTTCAGCAAGACGAAGCAACGTGCCACACATCGCGCGAATCAATGGACATATTGCGGAATGAGTTCGGTGAGCAATTCATCTCACGAAATGGACCGGTGAATTGGCCGCCTAGATCATGCGATTTAACACCGCTAGATTATTTTTTGTGGGGATACGTTAAGTCTCTCGTCTATGCGGATAAGCCAACAACAATTCCAGCCTTGGAAGACAACATTACACGTGTTATTTGCGAGATACCAGCCGAAATGCTCGAAAAAGTGACCCAAAATTGGACTTTTCGTATGGACCATTTAAAACGTAGCCGTGGCCAACATTTAAGGAAATTATCTTTAAAAAGTAAATGGCATAAACCAATTTATCGGCTCAAATAAAGATTTCATACAGTTTTGTAATTTTTATGCGTTTTTTTAAAGGAAAAACCAAATTCTTAAAAAATCACCCTTACCAATTGTGCCCTTCAAAGGCCCAAGAAGTAGTAGCCATATACCACATGGTATACTCAGGGTGGCGACTACCGGGAAAAACCGGGAGAATCAGGGAATGTCAGGGATTTAATTTATCGATCAGGGAAATCAGGGAATATCAGGGAATTCAAAAAGTCATCAGGGAAAATTTTAAAGGCTTGGGATTTTTTACGGAGTTAGTTCTGAATTAGATTTATTTCAATGCATTTGATGTGAACGGTCACCAGCAACCCTACAACAACATTCAATAATAATTTGTTCCCGGTAGAAGAATCCTACTGGAAAGTAATTTTCTAGAAGAACGCATTCATTTTAGCAAAGGCTTTATTTAACCCCATCACCGCGGAGTGACAGGGTTTTCCTCGATAAATGACCTTCAAACTTATCTTGCTCAGCAACATGCACAATTTGCATAAACTCTATTGTAAATTGAAGGTCGATTTGTTCTCCAACCGTTTTAAATAGTTCCATCGTTGAAAATTTCAAGTATATTTGTTAAACTACAATTAAAGTTTTAATTTTAGTTGAATTCCCGCGGGAATGGATTAGAGCATTGTAGCACAGATGATACCTTGTACAGGGCTCATAACGGTTAGACAATGCAACTGTAGTGACGTTAGTGACCAAGATGTCAAGAAAGTAATAAAAAAGGTACTAACAAGTCATCAAGTAAAGCACGAATTTTATGCTAATTACTACGCTTTTTTATGAAAACCAGTGGTTAGACGAGATTTTTTTCTTAGGTTTCTTGCGATTGCTTCCAAACTATTAACGCATCTCTAACATTGCCTGAGCAAGCTTCACTAGAGCAAAATCATTTCAAATGACCTGGAAAAACGCGAAAATTTAATTGACCATTTTTGATTCGAATGAAATTTTGCACACGTATTTGGATTAGCAAACTGAGCATTTTTCACAGTTGGAGAGATTTTTTACACCCGTGAGTGACATTCTAAAAGGGCGTATGTCTTTTGGCATAGGTTTTATGCGAAGCATTGTAGTCCAGAAACCGTCGCACAGTGGTCTGGAACTGCATAAAGTCAGAAAAAAGTCTATTTTTTAACTTAATGCATCGAGCGAGCCCTATTCGGGAATCATTTCTTCAGAGTTTAAGCTAGTGGAAAATCATCAGAATGTTGGGATTATTAATGTTGTCATACATTTAACTTAGTTGAGAAAGTTGGCTTCTTGTGCACTAACGAATTCTCTATTTTTACGTTGTTTACTCAGGTGATTTATTACAGAATGCAGAAGTAGTAATGAATGTTACAATAGTGTCAAATTGATTCTATGGCCTTACTCTAGCATTCTTACAACTTCAGTTATCCTTTTTTAGGGTTGTTTCAAGGGAATAAGCTCTCCACAAAATAAGTATGAAAAAATACTTGGCACTCCAACTTTGTGTAGAGTTTTAAATGGTATCCTCGCCGATACCCGTACTCATTTAAAGACTATAATGTTCCCTCGTGTTCATGGAGACAGAAACAAAAAAGTTTTCCGGGCAAATTTCGCCGAAACGTTCACAATATTAAAAAACAAAAACGAGCGTGCGACACGCAAGCGGACATTTTTTAGCAAGCAAAGTGAGCTTAGGACTCCACTCATAAAATTAAAATTCAAACTACCTAAATGTTGATAGCCGTTACGCATACCTGAACTTTGTTTAATATACCTGGATGATGAAGTTCGAGATTTTCCGGGGTTTTCTTCTTCAACATGCTATAAGTAGCCGTACATCAAGTTTTTTGAGATTATTTGCTGAATTTCTCAAAAAATACATCAGGTACTAACTTCATATCCAAGGAAGAGTTTCTCAAAATACTATTTTCTACAAAATTCCTTCAGACATTATCCTTCTATTTTGCTTCTTTGAGAAGTTAGTGACAGCGCCGCCCTAGCGGTGAAATTTTGAACTACATAGCCATTACCAAAAGTTGACCAATGGTTTCACGATCAACTTTCGGGAAGACATCGTTCATCTAGGAGGCAACCCTGAGAAGTTATTAATTTCGCCCTGATTTCAGTCCTTTCCGACCACTGTGCGTCGGTTTCTATAAAAAAACTGTCTGAGAATGAGTTGTAGGGAATTAGAAATACATCATAAAAAAGTTATACACTGTACAAAAAAAAATTTTTTTTGAACAAAAACAAATTAAAAATGACAATTGAATTTCAATTTAAAAAAAAAGAGTTGAATTTTTTTTTTAAACAAACTTGACGTTAAAACGCAACTTTCAAAAAAAAGTCCAGGATGGAGAAATGAAAAATATTTTTTTTATGGTAGATTGATTCTTTTATAAAAATTCTAATTCAAACATTTTTCAAAAAGATTTTATTCTGATGATTTTGAAAGATGCAGAAAATAATTTTGTATCAAAAAGCTCTTGGTAGTTAACATTCTTAAGGCATTGGTTTTCGAGTTATTTCTAATTTAAGCTCGAAAAATTATTAAAATTCAGGAAAATACACTTTTTCTTAATTTGTCCGTGGTTCTCAAGCAAAAACCATACGTTCATTGGAATGCTTGATCAAAAATATACAATTCATTCTTTGACAACAAGACGATTGGGCGAACGGTTTTCAAGAAAAGAGTTCTGAGAAATCACACACTATAACAACTTCACCATCTTTCAAATTATTTTTTGCTTCTCTCATGTAAGTCAACTATTGAGTTTTTATGTGATCGTGGGTTATCTACTTTTCCAATTTTTTACAAAAATTAGATTCAAATTCATCAATTGGTTTCACAAGTGTCTCTATATTACATCGATCTGTTGCCATCCACTGTTCGAAAGGTATTTCTCTCACACAACGTTCCACAAGTTCATTTAAAAAACTGTTTTCAAAACCTAAACAGCTTGGGCAATGTTCACATTTGCGAAGATAACAATATTCGGATCGTGTAGTTGAGCTACATAATAGTTGTTCGAAGTAAAATTTAGAATCATTTTGAAATGAATATTTCTTTAGACTGTGTATCAGCAATTCAGTATTCTCGTGATCAAAACAAACACAAATATCATGAAATCCTGAGCTTCCAAGTAATTTACAATGCTTAGGTTTCAAAGCTCTAAAAGAAGTCAACCCAATATCAGTTTTGCTGATATCTTTAAAATAAGCGTAATCCTCACGAATTGAATACATTAGGAGTCGCTTTTTCACATGCTGTCGCTTACCATCTTTTCTCACTGAAACGTAGTCCCTTTGCCTTGGCATGGCTCTACTGTCCTGGTCACTGTCATAAAACTGCAATACCTCGTTTTTTACTTCCAGGGGCAATCCATGTCCAAGCCTCACGTCAGGAATAGCCAATATTCCACTAACCTCTGATATGCGCCAAGTCTGTTTCACAATGTATTCCGTTGTTTCAAACTTTTCTGTTACCGTTTGTTGGTTCCAAGATTTCGGTAGAACCGAAAGTGTTCTTACTTTATCTTCCCTCGAGCATTCGAGCGCAGTAAATTTTTCTTTTAACTGCAAAATCATCTCGTCGAAGCCTCTCGCTTCACGTATCAATAAATCCAGGTCATCTTTAGCATCAAAATCGAAAATGTTTTTTCTTATACCGTCAGTAATGTTCAGATACTTTTTTCTAGGATATTTTTCCTGTTTGAGCTTTGCCAGTGATATCGGTGAAACATTGATTCCAGCTCGACCTTTGTTGAATAACTCAATTTTCTGTGTTCTGGAGTACTCTTTTTGAATGCTTTCTTGAGAATATGACGATACGATTGATGGTATCTCCGCCACACATCACATTCACATCCTGATGTTGATGGTTCCATGAATGAATTGTGTGGATGCTCTTCGAGATCAAATTCATCTTTCCCTTCGATAAAATATAATCTACACGAATCACAAATCGATGAAGACGTATAGAAATGAGCTTGACAGTTCAATATTTTTAATTTTGCAATAACGTTTTCGTTTAATTTGCGTAAGCTTGATGAGCACCAATGATCAGGAAAGGGTTTACAGCACTTGGGTTTGGTGTATTCCATTTTCACTTTATTCATCTTCACAAAATGCAAACTGTTACTAACACTTCTAAAGAAGTGCAATCGTATTTATATACGAAAACAAATATTATAGGATATCGGTAGCGTACTTCACAAACAGTTATGATTAGTAAACAAGTAGGTAGTGTTGCACGACAAAGATATTTTTTTATAAAACATTCGGCGTGTAAGTAGGCTAAGGTACAGCGCCTGAGTTATTTATCCAATCGTTTTGTTGTCAAAGAATGAACTGTATATTTTTGATCAAGCATTCCAATGAACGTATGGTTTTTGCTGGAGAACCACGGGCAAATCAAGAAAAACGTGTATTTTCCTAAATATTAATAATTTTTAGAGCTTGAATTCAAAATAACTCGAAAACCGATGCCTTTAGAATGTTAACTACTAGCTTTTTGATTCAAAATGACTTTCTGCATATCTAAAAATCATCAGAATACAAATATTTTGAAAATGTTTGAATTAGAATTTTCATAAAAAAATTAATCTACCATAAAAAAAATATTTTTCATTTATCCATCCTGGACATTTTTTAAAAGTTGCGTTTTAACGTCAAGTTTATTAAGAAAAAAAATCAACTCTTTTTTTTAAATGGAAATTTAATGTTTGTTTTTAATTTTTTTTGGTCAAGCATTTTTTTTTGTGCAGTGTATTTTTTTTTAATATGCATTTTTAATTCCCTACAACTCATTCTTAGACAGTTTTTCTATACAACCAACGGTTTCTGGACTACAATGCTTCGAATAAAACCTATGCCAAAAGACATACGCCCTTTTAGAATATAACTCATGGATGTAAGAAATCTCTTCATCTGTGGAAAATACTCAGTTTGCTAAGCCAAATACGTGTCCAAAGTTTCATTCAAATCAAAAATGGTCGATATTCGACCATCGGTCATTTGGCGCGATTTGTCTCACTATCGCCATTGTCATATTCCAGTAATCAAAAATAGTGATAACTTCCTTGCAACCAATAAACAGAAATCTCAAAGACTTACTAAGTAGTTTGAGTGTGTTTATAACTCGAAATATAGTGAGTGAGTAGTGAGGTAATGTTATCAAATTTCTCCCCGGAATTTTTACCAGCAGAATTATTTGAAACTAACTTAAGTGATTAAATTTATCATTAAAATTTTCAAAAGTATAAAGGTAGGTAATCGGAAAAACGACGAACACGGCGAACAATTACTCTGCGGTCTTTTGACGCACTTCTGCATTTACCAGGGGCTTTATGCCTGATGAACAGGTTAAGAAGCTATAATATTTCTAGGGTACTTTTTTGAACTTAAGGACCATTTTTTCTCACTTTTGACAACCAGTGTGATTTTAGTTTTCAATCTTAACAAACTAAACGTGTTTCTCAACAAAAAAATATTTTTGTTCAAGGTTCAAGTTAGCAAAAGCGAAGCTAAACTGTTTCAATTACTGGTGGGAATTTTAGCAGGAACCAGTTTAAGGGGTAATATCTACCAAATGCTCAAAAAAACAAGGCTTTTTTCATGATTTTTTGAAAGGACATTTGAGATGTAGGGTATATAAATAATATACCATTGGATTAAGCAACTCTTGGAGAATAGAAAAAAAATCATTGCTATTTTTCTTTACAAAATGGCGGCTGTACAGCGATTGCAGTGAATCGCTTTTTTTAAAAGTTCTTCCGCGGCGAGCAGTAGAAGTCGTGCCCAACGCTACCTGTAACCAAAACACAAGTATTTTCATTATCTACATAAGTGTCGCTAGTGAAATACACATGATTATAGTTTTAGAATTTTTCTCCGCAAAATGGCAACGGTTTAAAGAAAAAAATCATTTTCGACAAAAAAAATCAACTTTAATTGTTTATAACTTTTGTTGTTGTTAATCAATCGCTGAAATGGTGTGTACTTCACTAGATAATCTAATAAAGAAGCTACAAATTAAATTTCAAGTCAATCGAATGTAAACTTTTTAGAATCTACTGCTCGCCGATTTTGAAAACATGGTTTTGAGAAAAACGCGTTTTAAGTTTAAAAATGCTATAAATCTTAGAATCGCAATAATAAAGCCCCTTAATATTTTTTTTACCTTCAGTCAGCTCTCCCTGCGCCGTAAAGTTGTCCTTTCTGGGCTATATTTTCCTCTTCTTCCTTTTTGTTATTTGATGTAAGGCTGCGCCTAGCCTCTTTCGCGATATCAGACATGCGATGCTCAGCGAGTTTGACGCGGTTGGCGTCGGATCCCACGCAAAACTCAAACTTGTCACTCATATTTAAGTGCTTTTGAATATAACTCGCAGTTAAAAAGGATAGAAAAACTTAAACAAAGAACGTACACAATAAGAACGGCTGATCGACTGTACAAAGGGAAATTGTGAGCAAACACGTGCTGTAGATACGCTATAACGGTCGAAACTTGATGCAGCGACCTCTATACTTCAAATTCGAAACACGATAACGATCATAGGTAACTTCTGCTAGTTTACAAAGTCTGGAAATAAAAAGAAAAACGAGCATCGCCAAAATAAACGAAAAATGTTGTATTGGAGCATAAAAGTTGTTCCGTAAAAATTGGTTTAAACGAATTTTTAATATAGATCAGTACTTGGGCGATGTAGATTTTGATTCCAGGATAGTTTTAGCATGATTTGAGCCAATGAAAAAATGACAAGGAAAAAAAATTTGGTAGATATTACCCCTTAAGTCTGATCCTTTTTAGTTTTGACTTTTGAGATTTAGGTGGAAAAACCTATGATAGTCGTAACATAAATCAGTTTAAAATAAATTTAAACAGTCAAGGAAAAAAAATTTAAACATCAGGAAAAATCAGGGAATATCAGGGAATTTATTTTTGGAAATTGAGTCGCCACCCTGTATACTGTATTGATTGCAGCGTGACATGTTTTAACTTCTGCCAGGATATTAGCCATTATAGTGAGAATACTGTTGAACTTCAAATGTTACTTTATTGAATATCCATTTTCGTAGGATGAATGGATATCATTTACATTTTACCTTTTTTATGGAGATACAGCTCAAAAATATTTATGTTAATAATGAATTATCATAAAAATGTTCGAAAATAATTACATATGTTGGCCAAACAATAACGGAATTCAATAAAACCAACTATGAGCAAGCAAAAAGTTGACTTCTTACAATGAATTTGCTGAATCTTTTTTTATATTGAAGCTAATGTCGACATTAATGCAGCTAAATTTAACACAATTCTGCAGAATATAATTTCAGAAACTCTACAATACGAAGAAAAAACCACAGCATAGTAAACACATGTTATGGTTGAATCCACATTAAAAAAAATGAAAAATCAAAAGCAAAAAGCTCATAAACTGTACAAAAAAAACTAGTACCAGTTTGCAAACTACCTAGACATGTGTAGCCAACTCAACCTTGCCATTTTTGCCGCAAATTTTTCAACTATGTAACCACGAAACCGAAAAGTTGTAATTTCTCGTCACGTATGCATTTTGATGGAAATGTAGGCGAGAACTCGTCCGAAATTTGTAATCTTTTTGCAAATTTCTTTCAGAAAGTTTACACTACATTCTCCGAAGAAGATCGCGACTGTGACTTCTTTGCGTTAATACCCGAAATATCTAATCATAAATCTGTCAATCAATTTTCTAAACACTAAGTTTTAAAGGCACATAAAAGCTTAAACGCATCAAAAGGGCCTGGACCTGACGCAATTGCTCCCATGTTCTCGAGGAATCTTTCTAAAAAACTTATAGTCCCATTAGAACGTCTTTTCAAAACATGGATTGGCGCCTTAACTTCTGAGTTGGATCCAGTCTTATCTAACAAATCGCAAACGAATAGTGCGCTTCCAAAACAAACTCTCGAAACCCATTTCAATCACCTCTGGGTTGCCCAGGGTTCGCATTTGGGTCCACTTCTTTTCATCTTGTATGTAAATGACACTTTCCTCATATTTAAAAAAAAACCATATTATTTCACGCAGACGACATGAAACTCTTAATAAAAATCAGGAACTCTAGCGACGCTGAAGAATTCCAGAAAAAAGTCTACTTATTCTACAAAGCAAAGCCTTGGTTCTACATTCCGATTCGGAACTTGACCTTCTGTTCATTCATACACAGACTTCGCAGCCAACTGTTTAGTGTACAGGACAATTGAGGGGCTAGCGCTACGATCCTACTGACACTAACACTCTCTTCCGAGCCGAGACTCGAACGTACGACGACTGGCTTGATAGGCCAGCATCGTACCTCGAGACCAATTGGGAGTTATTCTTATTCTACACTTGGTGCAATGAAAGCCTACTCCAACTCAATGTCAAGAAATGTAACGCAATAACATTTAGTCGAAAAATTGAAATACCACTTATTGTAACATCTCTAGGAAATCAAACTGTACAAAAATACAAGATTGTTAGGGACTTAGAAGTAATTATAGACATCAAGCTAACGTTTACAGAACACTATGACTCTATCATAAGTAAAACAAATAGTATGCTGGGCTTTATTGAGCGGTTCACCCACAATTTTCAAGACCCGCACACTATCAAGCTATTGTATATTAGAGGTTTCTGGGGTAAAATGCACCAGTCAACGAAAGCAGTGTACACTAAGGTAGCCATGCAAATGAGGTAAAATGCACCCCGTCCACGGGGCAAAATGCACCACAATATTGACAATAGGAAACATAGATTCAAATAATAGAATTATTATTTGTTATTAAAATGTTTCTCCATTGTAAATCGGAGGGAGTGCATCTTGCCTTGACGGTGCTTATTACCCCAGGTACCCCTACATATGTTAAACCCATTGTGTAATATTGTGATCTCATATGGAATCCTTATGCTGCCGCACACGAAGAACGTATGGAATCGGTCCAAAAACAATTCCTTTTATAAGCCCTTTGCAACTTGAATTGGACTGCATTTCCTCTGCCATTGTATGAAACACGTTGCATGTTAATTAATCTGCAAATACTAAAACAACGTCGTGAATTTGCAATGCTATTCCTCGTCAATGACATTATTTCAATGGTATCATCTGTATTACTATCACAACACCTTCACGGCATCTTAAAACAAGAAAAAAAAATTCAGAAAAACTGCAGAACAAATTATACAAAAAATGGTCCCATAAATTGAATGATGCGTCAGTATAATCTACCATGGGAAACCATTGCCATAACAATGTCAAAGGACCAAATTAAAAACTGTCTGAAATACACTAGAAATACTAGAAATAATGCTTTGCACGTAAGAAGAACATCGCAAACACTATAAGTAACAACTGTAATGAAATATTGTATGTAGTCTACATTTGCTTGACGAAACAAATAAATGAAATATATAACTTTCATAGCCCTACGTCAAATATGCGGTCGTGTCTTGGATACCACCCTGCTATTTTTTGAATCACGGCTTATTTTCGAGAACTTACAAATTTAAAAAAAAAAACTCTGAGTAAAGTTTATACTATGTTCTTCACATATGAGCCGTTGCGGAACAGAGTGGTCTAAAGACCATTTTTTTCAAAAATGAGCTTTTTACATAAACCGCATCTACTTAAGAAGCTGAAGTCAGGAGACTAGAAAAATTTCATAAAATCGAACTTTAAAGCTGATTTATAGCAAGTTGAAATTTCGTCCGAAACAGAATGGCCATTCTGTTTCGGAACAGAGTGGTCTATGTAAATAAATCGAGGTAATACCATCATGTAACATGTGACATGTAACATATTCCATGTGATATGTAATATGTCATTAGTCCTGTGACATGTTACACGTAGTTTGTAACATGTTACACGTAATGTAACACGAAAATTTTAACATGTTAAATATCATGTAATATGTAACATGTTGTGTTACATGTAATGTTACACGTCACATGTTACATGTGACATGCCATGTACATCATATATCATGTGACACTAGCCATTTTATACAAGTTAACGTAATTTTTATTTATGTTTATGTATATAGACTGGGACACGGTTATATGGGAAAAAAGCGATGGTGTTATTTTTTCGCTCCCATGCACTTTTCATGTTCCTTATGGGTCCAATAACAACTGTGTAACTTTTCAGAACGATCGGTGAAACGCCCGATTTGCGCCCGATTTTTAAAGTTTCCATACGATTTTATATGGGAAAAACCACTTTTTTAAAACTTTTTCTATAGAGATGTCCAGTTGGCTCCTAAAAATATATCAATACATGAATAGGAAATTTTCCTCGGAAAAACTCTTCTGAAGATCGCAACGCGCTACCTGGCTTGTGAAAAAAGAAATTCACCCCAGACTGACTGAATATCTGACGAACGGCTCACCATTGAATTTTACTAGCAATACTACTGCAGCATGCTGCTGTTGCAAATTCAACCATGTGATGAGTAATGATATCGCTTAAATTTATCTTGGAGGCTTACCCGAAGATACTATGAGCAAAAATCACACTTTGAAAATTAATTCCACGCGAAATTATTTCTCATGCTTAAGCAAGTTTGCAATAGCAGCATGCTGTAGCAGTGTTGCTGAAAATTTTCAATGGTGAGCCGTCCGTCAGACATTCAATCAGTTTGTGGTGAATAGCTGTTTCTACAAGCATCGCAGCACCTTACGGTCTTCAGAAGAGTTTTTCCCAGGAAAATTTCCTACAAATATCATGTATTGATATTTTTTCAAGAGCCAACATAACATCTCTAGACAATAAGTATTGAAAAAGTGGATTTTCCCATATAAAATCGTATGGAAACTTTGAAAATCGGGCGCAAATCGGGCGTTTCACCGATCGATCTGAAAAGTAACACAGTTGTTATGGGACCCATAAGGAACACGAAAAGTGAATGGGAGCTAACATTTATTTTTTGTCCCACCCTTATGTACATAGACCACTCTGTACCAAAACGATACGTGGATTCCAGTAAAAAATATATGAAGTCAGAGTGGTCTATGTACATTGGTGTGGTAAAATCACTTATTTCGCCAAAAAATGGTAATTTGATGTATTCACATGTTAAATCACTTCATAACCTTCATATGAGAACATATTATTTGGAAGAATCCGTTAAACAGAATTTTGTTCAGAGATTTTTCGAAATTTGTTTCTCCTGGCAAATTTACTCGATGGCACATAGACCTCTCTGTTCCACAACAGCTCATAAAAGCAGAATTACTTTTGTTTCTCCTCATTTTTACAAAACCTTCAAATATGAAAACCTTGAACTTTTTGTTGTAAATAGCACTCAAAAGTAATTATTTTCGTTCGCTTTCCTTGAACAATAAATTAAGTTTTAATTTATATCGAGCTGAATTTTCTAGTTTTCGGTTTGGCGATTAGCGTCGCTAAATTTTTGCTTAGCTGTGTCCATTACTGCAGATTTGTTGTTTTCTCTGGTCAATATAAGCGATTATAGTATTAAATAATAATATTTCAAAGAAATTGTAACTTTAATTGATAGGAATATAAATGTTAACAACACATAATGTTATTTACTCTTATATCTATCAAATGATTTAACAAAATTGCTTTTATGATTTTGTCGATACCAACTACCCTATGCAGACACTTATCTGTACTGCAAATGCCATCTTCGGTTTCAATTTCTTTCGTTGATCACTTTTTAAACAATTAACAAACAGTCATGTATAGAGCACCTGTAATAATAAATCGATTGAAGCCTGATTCAAATTTATTGAGCATTTGCTTGTCTTTCTAACGATTTTACAGCGCTACGATGAATATTCACTATTCTCCAAAATCGTGTTTTAGGACAAAAGCAAAACTTTGACCAAATTATCATCATCTAACGAATAGGATCTAGTTTTTTCAATGCTTTTGAATAAATATGAAACAAATTTATTGATAATTTCTCTGGCACCTGTCGACTGTATACGGCCGATGTGTAGAAAATAAAAAAAAAGTAATATCATTGGTCATGCACAGCACAATGAAAGACAATGTCGCATGCTTTTGCATTTGATACATAGGATATAGTGAAGAATCCTTAGTAATGATAGCTACCTACATATTCACAAACAACATCACCTCTGAATTTTTTTCGTTCTGTAAGTCAATATGGTCAGTCCCTTCCAGACCATTGTTAGCGCATCATGAAACGAAAACAGCGCAGATATAGGTGTGCACCAAAAATTCTTGCCCTTACATAACTAAAACTTGTAATTTTATTGGTTTTCATAGAACTACGTTCAATTCACTACAGCTGCAAGAACTGGAAAGAGCATTCCAAAGAACCCATTATCCAGATGTATTTTTCAGAGAGGAGTTGGCAGTCAGAATTGAACTTACAGAAGCACGTGTTCAAGTGTGGTTTCAAAACCGTCGCGCAAAATGGAGAAAAAATGAAAAGGGATCAGTTGGGGACGAAGGTGAAAGTGAAATTAATGTACCTACAAATACGAGTAATCAGGCAGGTCCGTCACGGACAGCATCAGAAAAACAAGTGGGGACCAGCAACAACAACTATGACAGCATTTCACAAAACATCAATCTAGGCAATTTGCAAATGAACTTGCACGACAATGCGTCACAGGTGTCCAATTTTGATCAAGATGGGAAAATTTCGCATGGACAAATGTCCCCCGGGCGCTTATCGCCCAATCTGTTTTTAAATTTGAACTTTGATCACATCAACCCAATTGATGGTCGTGGAGGAAATTTGACGTTTGAATGGAATAGTTTCCCTCCAACTATCACCGGAAAGGAAAGTGTTTCTTTTTCAAATACCCTCACGGATATGAACAATACTTTAAGCTCTCCTATCGCTTCGGTTAGTGGTTCATCTTCATCAAACGTGAATAACGGATTGCAGTTTCTGAACATTAGCAGTTTAGTATGTTCATCACCTCCATCCTCTTCGTCAGTATATGACGATGAAATGAAGTTCCTCAACGTCGATCAGTTCAATATGGATAACTTTAAGAGTGAATCGTTGTTTAACCTGGATCAAAGTTCATTGACATCGAATGATCACCAAAGCACGCTTCACAATTCATCATACCAAACACAATTACAAATGATAAGTTCTGTTTGTCATCATGACGAAAAATCACATCTTAGTTTAGATCTACATAATTTTAGCCTTAACGCTCATGGGTCTGAAAAGTCAGACAAATCACCCTCTGAGTTATTAGACTTAGAAAAGCCAATCAACATTAACATTAACGTGAACAATTTAGATCACTTGGATGATGAAAAGTACTAAACAATTTAGTAAGAATCGCTGATCGAAACAATGAATTAGCTGTAATCAATTATTCATTGAACATTACAAACTGTGCCATTTGTAATTTTTTCTAGTTAATTTTTGTTTTGAAATAAACCGTAGTTACCACATAGCCAACAGAGCGATTGGTAAAATTGTTAACCGAACGAGAAGTTAAATCGATAGATTCCTTAGTGTTCAAAACAACCGTATTGGTATTTCACAACACTAGAGAACACCCAGTTTATGTTTTGTTTGAATAGAAAAAAAAGCTTATAGAAACAATAAGCTGCTTTCTGGTTTTTGTTTCATTTCCTTCGTAGGTGTATAAAATGTCACCGCGTGTCTAGCGACAGCGTTTGTGTTTTCTTATCCTTCAACGGATGAACAAACCAAATGTGTTATGTGAAATAGATATGTGAAACTACCGCGGTTTCCGATATAGGGATATGCATTTTCTTGAAGTCAACGAAAGCACTTTATTGGATACCGGTTACACACCACTAAAACCCAGTAATAATTTTATTTATAACATATCATGAGAAAATCGAACAATATTCCTAACTAAATATAAATCATAAATTCGACATTCGGCACTATTAAAGAGGAATCTAAATTTTTCAAATGGGATGGAATTATTCGGTTGTATTTTGAATAGGGAAACTGTTTTGAATTCAATATTTTTCTTTCCGATTAGGATTAGTTTTTTTAGATAAATTAAGTTCCGTTATCTTAGTTGGGGAAATATGTGCGGTAAACGCTGAAAGAAAGTTATGTTTGATTGTTGTGAGCAAAAACATAGAGAAATGTAGAATCATTTTGCAACATGATTCTGAATTCATTTTTATCAACCCAATGATGTAACTTTAGGCGTAGGAGGTAACATCTCCGCAAATTACACTGGTTCTCCAAAAACACCAATGCACAGTGGTCCAATAAAGCGAAAAATGACACTTAATGCCATAGCCTCTATCATCTTCAAACTAACTTTATAGTGTCTTCGGAACAATTGTCTGTATGAATGATCTGCATAATCGCGAATTATCAATAATTATGAAAGTTTATTATATTATATGGAACTTACTTAAAACTTCGTTTTTTGTACTTAACTTTTGTTAGTTGCATTTTACACGAAAGTGTTGTTTGGAGGAGCTATAAGAGAACACAAAACACACGTTTTTGCCAAAGACTCTACATCTCCAGGACCTTCCCTTACGAAGTTTTATCATATCTTAGGTTATTTTTTGATAACTTGAAGAACGTATAGGTAAAAAAGCTTGTAGGTTCAATTTGCCCCAATCCATCCATATTAGAGTACGGCTAGCGTACGTTACAGTAGGTTTCCACATATTTAAAATACTAACTTTTTCGTGTCAAGAAATAAGGTTTATTTAGCAAAGTTTTAGAACGTGCAAAAAACTTTGCTGAACAAACAAAATTCTTTTCTTCGTTGGGTACAGAGTTAATGAGTATTTTATATAAAAATTACTTAGAAGTTCGTTTTTAACTTTTGTTAGTTACATTCTTCAAGAAAGCATTGTTCTGAAGAAATATTTGGACATACAAAAAAAAACACGTTTTTGTTGAAGACAAGAAACCTACAATACATGTGTCATTCTTAGCGGTTCAAGACCATAAGGTAATTTTATAAAGTTGTTTTCTCAATTGTATACTTATTTTTGCCTTTCTCCTAGAAAGGTATAGCAATCACTGGCAAAACCGAAAGTACAAAAGTTGAAACTTCCTTTTCAGTGGTTATCGGGGGTTTATTTCCCGCCGACGCCTGTTCTAACTGCCTAATTCTCCTATCTCTAGACGTTATCTCATCGAACGTCCTCTTACATTTAAAACAAATCCACGGCTCAGTCTTTACTGGCACGTGGTCCAACCCAGCGCATATGATATGGAACCAGCGATCGCATTCATCGCAGGCTACCATATCGTTAAACTCGTCTGGATTTTTACATAATCGGCAATGGCCATTTTCGTTTAAAACTAATTTTTTATCCATTTTGGACTCACCCAGCTGATGTTTTCTGCTTGTTGTAATCACCGGTCAAAGTACCGGTTCGTCGTTCCGTCGATCTGGTGAAAACTTTAACTGCTTGCTGATGCTGTCGCTCTGCTGCACTAGCCTCGTACTAGTGACTCAACGCTAGCCTCTAGCTAGTATCAAGATTTAATTCTTTCGGACAATGATGCCGGTTCAGTTGCACTAGTGTTCTCTAGTGACTCAACGCTAGCCCCTAGCTAGTATCAAGATTTCGATCCTTCCGGCCGATGATGCCGGTCCAGTTGCACTAGCTTTCCTTGTGCTAATGACTCAACGCTAGCCCCTAGCTAGTATCGAGATTTCGATCTTTCCGGCCGATGATGCCGGTCCAGTTGCACTAGCTTTCCTTGCGCTAATGACTCAACGCTAGCCCCTAGCTAGTATCGAGATTTCGATCCTTCCGGCCGATGATGCCGGTCCAGTTGCACTAGCTTTCCTTGCGCTAATGACTCAACGCTAGCCCCTAGCTAGTATTGAGATTTCGATCCTTCCGGCCGATGATGCCGGTCCAGTTGCACTAGCTTTCCTTGCGCTAATGACTCAACGCTAGCCCCTAGCTAGTATCGAGATTTCGATCCTGCCGGCCGATGATGCCGGTCCAGTTGCACTAGCTTTCCTTGCGCTAATGACTCAACGCTAGCCCCTAGCTAGTATTGAGATTTCGATCCTTCCGGCCGATGATGCCGGTCCAGTTGCACTAGCTTTCCTTGCGCTAATGACTCAACGCTAGCCCCTAGCTAGTATTGAGATTTCGATCCTTCCGGCCGATGATGCCGGTCCAGAATAGACTAGTGTCTATTTTATGCGTCCGTCAGTTGGTGTGATATCGGTGTGATAATACACTGGGACTTCACTTCTTGGTCTTATGGCGCCAACACACCAATCACTTTGCCTGTGATTATTACTTATCACAAAAGGCAACCTCGTGTGGTTCTCAAACACCCAACACGATATTAACTATTCAATAGCTTTCACGTTGTGCCCTCAAACTTCGTGCTGATAACGCGAAGGTCGTGAGTTCGTTCCTCTCTGGAGCCACCATGAAACTTCCTTCTCTAGAAGTTGTTGTTAAAATTGCCAAAGTCGATTTTCCGACTAATGTCGTACTTTGAAATTGGCTTTTGAAGGAGAACACTTTGTTGTACTGGAGGAAAACTTTACTTTATTGAACAAAAATTTACAAAAGTCATCTTAACACTACAAGTTACACACGCGATCTATAACTATTCGAAAAAATCCTTATCTATAACTATCCCTTAAGATGCCAGAGTTTTCATTAAAATTAGAGAAAAATTATTTATTTTCCTTCTGGCTCTAACGGGTCCTTTCATTGAACACATTACAAATGTTGTTCATTCTTCTATTAAGTCCTAATGTTAGAAAGAGAAAGTAAACTTCTAATGCGCCTTGGTCCCTTCACATGGGAGTGGCTTATCCTAAAGTCCTAACTAAACAAAACGTTTAAAATACACAATCTACGCGTGAGACCGTTTTCACGTTCCTTTTCATAACTCCATTCTAGAGGTCTCGCGCGGATCTAGCATGCTCCTAGTCAGCTCGATCGTGTCTTATGGTCTGTTGCTATGCGATCTTATATTTTCTCTCGCTTCTAAGCGACACTAAATTGTTCAATTGGTAAAATATCGCTTACGGAGCGACAAAAGTGCTCCAAAGGGCCGAATGGCATATATAACTCGACTCAGTTCGACGAGCTGTCCATTTTCTGTATGTATGTGTGTATGTGCAGATTTTTATTTTCACTCACTTCTCTCAGAGATGGCTGGACCGATTTTCATTAAAATAATTGCAAATGAAAGGTCTTGTTGTCCCATAAGACCCTGTTCAATTTTATTGTAATCGGATTTTTAGTTTAGAGGTTATGAATCAAAATGTAAAAATAATGAAGCATCATTATCTCGAAAACTACACAACCTATTTGAACAAAATTGGTTTCAAATAAACGGGCTACCTAAAATACCCTTAACTTTTGAATTTTATAAAGATTAAACTTGTGGTTCAAAACTTATGAAAAAAAAACGTGTTCTGAAGACTGTTTAATCTCACTCATGTTAAGTTTAGTGAAGCGAGCAATGTATTTAGTTTGCGAGAATGCGAAACGGGAATAGAAGGTGTGACGTCCCGTCTGGACGCGGGAAATTTTTTCTAAGCCTAAAGTCACACCTTCTATTCCCGTTCATTTTCGCATTCTCGCAAACTACATACATTGCCCGCTTTACTAAACTTAAAATGTAAGTCATATGACAAAAATGAAATTAGTTCGTAAAGCTCACTCATGTTTCTCAGAGATGGCTGAGCCGATTTACATGAAAGTAGTGTCAAATGGAAGGTCTAGTTGCCCCATAAGACCCTATTGATTTGTTTTGCAATTGAACTATTACTTTGCCTGTTATATTTGAAAATGTGAAATACAGCTTTGAAAAGGAACATATTCCGTAGACTACTTGGACTCACTCACTTTTGACGTTGACTAACGTCTATATCGAAGTTAGGCCCCTGAATTTAAAAATCTAGTAATTCAACCAGGGAAAACCAGAGAAAAGTGGTCAGGTTTTGAGCGCTTATTTTGCAGTCATCTATAATCAGGTTTTCGAGGTTTTGGCATCAATCGATCAGAAATTCTTTTACGGTTAAATTTATGTAACAAAAACAAACTTTTGTTTGAGATACACTATTGAAAAATTGGTAATTAATATCGATTGTCTAAATCATACCGCGCAGCCAATCACTACCTCTCTTCCCAAGCACAGTCGACACTAACGGATACAATCGATCTGACTTTGTTGTTATTGTTGTTGTCACTTTCTGTTTCCGATGTTTATGCTGCTGCTAGCGGAAAAAACCTTGCAAATATGCATCTTTTTGTTGGTGTTAATTTTACGACAGCGGCCGGCGCCCCATCATTCTGATTCCAAAACCGCACCAGTGACATGCGGACGCTAGGTGATAGCAGCTGAAAGGAGGAAATACAAAAAAAAAGCCGGTCATCTCGTGCTGGTTTCACCCGTAATGCTGGTGGCTTTAGTAGTAAATGGCTACTGCAAAACACTTAAATGGCTGGAATTCTGGACGGACTAACCAGGAAACTATAATCGGCAACTGGCACCTTTTGGTGCCTCGAAATTTTGGTACAGAAGCGGCTAATTGAATTTTCTGTTTTACCAAATGCTGCTGCTAGCGGAAAAAACCTTGCAAAAATGCATGTTTGTGCTGGTGTTAATATTATGACAGCGGCCGGCGCAGCTTTCAAGAAACATTTGTCTCTACCATTCCATCATCTATGTAGCCCCTCCCTCTTTCTATTTATCTGACGAAGCCTTGGTATAAAACGTATCGTTCGAACATTTCACCCCATCAGTTTCATTATTAAACCGTACCGGATACATACGGACGCTCGGTGTTAGCAGCTAAAAGGAGGAAAAACAAAATAGTACCTGTCATCTCGTGCCGGTTTGACCCGTGATGCTGGTGGCTACTGCAAAATACTAAAATGGCTGGAATTCTGGACGGAAACCAGTAAACAAGAATCGGCAACTGGCACCTTTTGGTGCCTCGCAGTTTTATAATAGAAGCGGTTAGTTGAATTTTATGTTTTACAATTGCTGTTGCTAGCGGAAAAAAAACCTTGCAAAAATGCATGTTTATGTTGATGTTAATTTCACGACAGCGCTAGGTGTCAGCAGCTGAAATGAGGAAAGACAAAATAGTACCGGTCATCTCGTGCCGGTTTGACCCGTGATGCTGGTGGCTACTGCAAAATACTAAAATGGCTGGAATTCTGGACGGAAACCAGTAAACAAGAAATCGGCAACTGGCATCTTTTGGTGCCTCGCAGTTTTATAATAGAAGCGGTTAGTTGAATTTTATGTTTTACAATTGCTGTTGCTAGCGGAAAAAAACCTTGCAAAAATGCATGTTTATGTTGATGTTAATTTCACGACAGCGCCAGGATGTTAGCAGCTGAAAGGAGGAAAGACAAAATAGTACCGGTCATCTCGTGCCGGTTTCACCCGTGATGCTGGTGGCTTTTAGTAGATTAACCAGAAAACAACAATGTAATCGGCAACTGGCACCTTTTGGTGCCTCGAAATTTTGTTACAGAAGCGGCAAATTGAATTTTCTGTTTTACCAAATGCTGCTGCTAGCGGAAAAAACCTTGCAAAAATGCATGTTTGTGTTGGTGTTAATATTATGACAGCGGCCGGCGCAGCTTTCAAGAAACATTTGTCTCTACCATTCCATCATTTATGTAGCCCCTCCCTCTGACGAAGCCTTGGTATAAAACGTATCGTTCGAACATTTCACCCCATCAGTTTCATTATTAAACCGTACCGGGTACATACGGACGCTCGGTGTTAGCAGCTAAAAGGAGGAAAAACAAAATAGTACCGGTCATCTCGTGCCGGTTTGACCCGTGATGCTGGTGGCTACTGCAAAATACTAAAAAGGCTGGAATTCTGGACGGAACCCAGTAAACAAGAAATCGGCAACTGGCACCTTTTGGTGCCTCGCAGTTTAATAATAGAAGCGGTTAGTTGAATTTTATGTTTTACAATTGCTGTTGCTAGCGGAAAAAAACCTTGCAAAAATGCATGTTCATGTTGATGTTAATTACACGACAGCGCCAGGATGTTAGCAGCTGAAAGGAGGAAAGACAAAATAGTACCGGTCATCTCGTGCCGGTTTCACCCGTGATGCTGGTGGATTTTAGTAGATTAACCAGAAAACAACAATGTAATCGGCAACTGGCACCTTTTGGTGCCTCTAAATTTTGTTACAAAAGCGGCAGATTGAATTTTCTGTTTTACCAAATGCTGCTGCTAGCGGAAAAAACCTTGCAAAAATGCATGTTTGTGTTGGTGTTAATATTATGACAGCGGCCGGCGCAGCTTTCAAGAAACATTTGTCTCTACCATTCCATCATCTATGTAGCCCCTCCCTCTTTCTAATTATCTGACGAAGCCTTGGTATAAAACGTATCGTTCGAACATTTCACCCCATCAGTTTCATTGTTAAACCGTACCGGGTACATACGGACGCTCGGTGTTAGCAGTTAAAAGGAGGAAAAACAAAATAGTACCAGTCATCTCGTGCCGGTTTGACCCGTGATGCTGGTGGCTACTGCAAAATACTAAAATGGCTGGAATTCTGGACGGAAACCAGTAAACAAGAAATCGGCAACTGGCACCTGTTGGTGCCTCGCAGTTTTATAATTGAAGCGGTTAGTTGAATTTTATGTTTTACAATTGCTGTTGCTAGCGGAAAAAAACCTTGCAAAAATGCATGTTCATGTTGATGTTAATTTCACGACAGCGCCAGGATGTTAGCAGCTGAAAGGAGGAAAGACAAAATAGTACCGGTCATCTCGTGCCGGTTTCACCCGTGATGCTGGTGGATTTTAGTAGATTAACCAGAAAACAACAATGTAATCGGCAACTGGCACCTTTTGGTGCCTCTAAATTTTGTTACAAAAGCGGCAAATTGAATTTTCTGTTTTACCAAATGCTGCTGCTAGCGGAAAAAACCTTGCAAAAATGCATGTTTGTGTTGGTGTTAATATTATGACAGCGGCCGGCGCAGCTTTCAAGAAACATTTGTCTCTACCATTCCATCATCTATGTAGCCCCTCCCTCTTTCTAATTATCTGACGAAGCCTTGGTATAAAACGTATCGTTCGAACATTTCACCCCATCAGTTTCATTGTTAAACCGTACCGGGTACATACGGACGCTCGGTGTTAGCAGCTAAAAGGAGGAAAAACAAAATAGTACCTGTCATCTCGTGCCGGTTTGACCCGTGATGCTGGTGGCTACTGCAAAATACTAAAATGGCTGGAATTCTGGACGGAAACCAGTAAACAAGAATCGGCAACTGGCACCTTTTGGTGCCTCGCAGTTTTATAATAGAAGCGGTTAGTTGAATTTTATGTTTTACAATTGCTGTTGCTAGCGGAAAAAAACCTTGCAAAAATGCATGTTCATGTTGATGTTAATTACACGACAGCGCCAGGATGTTAGCAGCTGAAAGGAGGAAAGACAAAATAGTACCGGTCATCTCGTGCCGGTTTCACCCGTGATGCTGGTGGATTTTAGTAGATTAACCAGAAAACAACAATGTAATCGGCAACTGGCACCTTTTGGTGCCTCTAAATTTTGTTACAAAAGCGGCAAATTGAATTTTCTGTTTTACCAAATGCTGCTGCTAGCGGAAAAAACCTTCCAAAATTCATGTTTGTGTTGGTGTTAATATTATGACAGCGGCCGGCGCAGCTTTCAAGAAACATTTGTCTCTACCATTCCATCATCTATGTAGCCCCTCCCTCTTTCTAATTATCTGACGAAGCCTTGGTATAAAACGTATCGTTCGAACATTTCACCCCATCAGTTTCATTGTTAAACCGTACCGGGTACATACGGACGCTCGGTGTTAGCAGCTAAAAGGAGGAAAAACAAAATAGTACCATTCATCTCGTGCCGGTTTGACCCGTGATGCTGGTGGCTACTGCAAAATACTAAAATGGCTGGAATTCTGGACGGAAACCAGTAAACAAGAAATCGGCAACTGGCATCTTTTGGTGCCTCGCAGTTTAATAATAAAAGCGGTTAGTTGAATTTTATGTTTTACAATTGCTGTTGCTAGCGGAAAAAAACCTTGCAAAAATGCATGTTTATGTTGATGTTAATTTCACGACAGCGCCAGGATGTTAGCAGCTGAAAGGAGGAAAGACAAAATAGTACCGGTCATCTCGTGCCGGTTTCACCCGTGATGCTGGTTGCTTTTAGTAGATTAACCAGAAAACAACAATGTAATCGGCAACTGGCACCTTTTGGTGCCTCGAAATTTTGTTACAGAAGCGGCAAATTGAATTTTCTGTTTTACCAAATGCTGCTGCTAGCGGAAAAAACCTTGCAAAAATGCATGTTTGTGTTGGTGTTAATATTATGACAGCGGCCGGCGCAGCTTTCAAGAAACATTTGTCTCTACCATTCCATCATTTATGTAGCCCCTCCCTCTGACGAAGCCTTGGTATAAAACGTATCGTTCGAACATTTCACCCCATCAGTTTCATTATTAAACCGTACCGGGTACATACGGACGCTCGGTGTTAGCAGCTAAAAGGAGGAAAAACAAAATAGTACCGGTCATCTCGTGCCGGTTTGACCCGTGATGCTGGTGGCTACTGCAAAATACTAAAAAGGCTGGAATTCTGGACGGAACCCAGTAAACAAGAAATCGGCAACTGGCACCTTTTGGTGCCTCGCAGTTAAATAATAGAAGCGGTTAGTTGAATTTTATGTTTTACAATTGCTGTTGCTAGCGGAAAAAAACCTTGCAAAAATGCATGTTCATGTTGATGTTAATTACACGACAGCGCCAGGATGTTAGCAGCTGAAAGGAGGAAAGACAAAATAGTACCGGTCATCTCGTGCCGGTTTCACCCGTGATGCTGGTGGATTTTAGTAGATTAACCAGAAAACAACAATGTAATCGGCAACTGGCACCTTTTGGTGCCTCTAAATTCTGTTACAAAAGCGGCAAATTGAATTTTCTGTTTTACCAAATGCTGCTGCTAGCGGAAAAAACCTTGCAAAAATGCATGTTTGTGTTGGTGTTAATATTATGACAGCGGCCGGCGCAGCTTTCAAGAAACATTTGTCTCTACCATTCCATCATCTATGTAGCCCCTCCCTCTTTCTAATTATCTGACGAAGCCTTGGTATAAAACGTATCGTTCGAACATTTCACCCCATTAGTTTCATTGTTAAACCGTACCGGGTACATACGGACGCTCGGTGTTAGCAGCTAAAAGGAGGAAAAACAAAATAGTACCAGTCATCTCGTGCCGGTTTGACCCGTGATGCTGGTGGCTACTGCAAAATACTAAAATGGCTGGAATTCTGGACGGAAACCAGTAAACAAGAAATCGGCAACTGGCACCTTTTGGTGCCTCGCAGTTTTATAATAGAAGCGGTTAGTTGAATTTTATGTTTTACAATTGCTGTTGCTAGCGGAAAAAAACCTTGCAAAAATGCATGTTCATGTTGATGTTAATTTCACGACAGCGCCAGGATGTTAGCAGCTGAAAGGAGGAAAGACAAAATAGTACCGGTCATCTCGTGCCGGTTTCACCCGTGATGCTGGTGGATTTTAGTAGATTAACCAGAAAACAACAATGTAATCGGCAACTGGCACCTTTTGGTGCCTCTAAATTTTGTTACAAAAGCGGCAAATTGAATTTTCTGTTTTACCAAATGCTGCTGCTAGCGGAAAAAACCTTGCAAAAATGCATGTTTGTGTTGGTGATATATTATGACAGCGGCCGGCGCAGCTTTCAAGAAACATTTGTCTCTACCATTCCATCATCTATGTAGCCCCTCCCTCTTTCTAATTATCTGACGAAGCCTTGGTATAAAACGTATCGTTCGAACATTTCACCCCATCAGTTTCATTGTTAAACCGTACCGGGTACATACGGACGCTCGGTGTTAGCAGCTAAAAGGAGGAAAAACAAAATAGTACCAGTCATCTCGTGCCGGTTTGACCCGTGATGCTGGTGGCTACTGCAAAATACTAAAATGGCTGGAATTCTGGACGGAAACCAGTAAACCAGAAATCGGCAACTGGCACCTTTTGGTGCCTCGCAGTTTAATAATAGAAGCGGTTAGTTGAATTTTATGTTTTACAATTGCTGTTGCTAGCGGAAAAAAACCTTGCAAAAATGCATGTTCATGTTGATGTTAATTACACGACAGCGCCAGGATGTTAGCAACTGAAAGGAGGAAAGACAAAATAGTACCGGTCATCTCGTGCCGGTTTCACCCGTGATGCTGGTGGATTTTAGTAGATTAACCAGAAAACAACAATGTAATCGGCAACTGGCACCTTTTGGTGCCTCTAAATTTTGTTACAAAAGCGGCAAATTGAATTTTCTGTTTTACCAAATGCTGCTGCTAGCGGAAAAAACCTTGCAAAAATGCATGTTTGTGTTGGTGTTAATATTATGACAGCGGCCGGCGCAGCTTTCAAGAAACATTTGTCTCTACCATTCCATCATCTATGTAGCCCCTCCCTCTTTCTAATTATCTGACGAAGCCTTGGTATAAAACGTATCGTTCGAACATTTCACCCCATCAGTTTCATTGTTAAACCGTACCGGGTACATACGGACGCTCGGTGTTAGCAGCTAAAAGGAGGAAAAACAAAATAGTACCAGTCATCTCGTGCCGGTTTGACCCGTGATGCTGGTGGCTACTGCAAAATACTAAAATGGCTGGAATTCTGGACGGAAACCAGTAAACAAGAAATCGGCAACTGGCACCTTTTGGTGCCTCGCAGTTTTATAATAGAAGCGGTTAGTTGAATTTTATGTTTTACAATTGCTGTTGCTAGCGGAAAAAAACCTTGCAAAAATGCATGTTCATGTTGATGTTAATTTCACGACAGCGCCAGGATGTTAGCAGCTGAAAGGAGGAAAGACAAAATAGTACCGGTCATCTCGTGCCGGTTTCACCCGTGATGCTGGTGGCTTTTAGTAGATTAACCAGAAAACAACAATGTAATCGGCAACTGGCACCTTTTGGTGCCTCGAAATTTTGTTACAGAAGCGGCAAATTGAATTTTCTGTTTTACCAAATGCTGCTGCTAGCGGAAAAAACCTTGCAAAAATGCATGTTTGTGTTGGTGTTAATATTATGACAGCGGCCGGCGCAGCTTTCAAGAAACATTTGTCTCTACCATTCCATCATCTATGTAGCCCCTCCCTCTTTCTAATTATCTGACGAAGCCTTGGTATAAAACGTATCGTTCGAACATTTCACCCCATCAGTTTCATTGTTAAACCGTACCGGGTACATACGGACGCTCGGTGTTAGCAGCTAAAAGGAGGAAAAACAAAATAGTACCAGTCATCTCGTGCCGGTTTGACCCGTGATGCTGGTGGCTACTGCAAAATACTAAAATGGCTGGAATTCTGGACGGAAACCAGTAAACAAGAAATCGGCAACTGGCACCTTTTGGTGCCTCGCAGTTTTATAATAGAAGCGGTTAGTTGAATTTTATGTTTTACAATTGCTGTTGCTAGCGGAAAAAAACCTTGCAAAAATGCATGTTCATGTTGATGTTAATTTCACGACAGCGCCAGGATGTTAGCAGCTGAAAGGAGGAAAGACAAAATAGTACCGGTCATCTCGTGCCGGTTTCACCCGTGAT
The DNA here is from genome assembly GCF_029784165.1 of Wyeomyia smithii. Classification (NCBI taxonomy): domain Eukaryota; kingdom Metazoa; phylum Arthropoda; class Insecta; order Diptera; family Culicidae; genus Wyeomyia; species Wyeomyia smithii. The sequence goes on from NC_073694.1 coordinate 82,193,483, forward strand.
GCTGGTGGCTTTTAGTAGATTAACCAGAAAACAACAATGTAATCGGCAACTGGCACCTTTTGGTGCCTCGAAATTTTGTTACAGAAGCGGCAAATTGAATTTTCTGTTTTACCAAATGCTGCTGCTAGCGGAAAAAACCTTGCAAAAATGCATGTTTGTGTTGGTGTTAATATTATGACAGCGGCCGGCGCAGCTTTCAAGAAACATTTGTCTCTACCATTCCATCATCTATGTAGCCCCTCCCTCTTTCTAATTATCTGACGAAGCCTTGGTATAAAACGTATCGTTCGAACATTTCACCCCATCAGTTTCATTGTTAAACCGTACCGGGTACATACGGACGCTCGGTGTTAGCAGCTAAAAGGAGGAAAAACAAAATAGTACCAGTCATCTCGTGCCGGTTTGACCCGTGATGCTGGTGGCTACTGCAAAATACTAAAATGGCTGGAATTCTGGACGGAAACCAGTAAACAAGAAAACGGCAACTGGCACCTTTTGGTGCCTCGCAGTTTTATAATAGAAGCGGTTAGTTGAATTTTATGTTTTACAATTGCTGTTGCTAGCGGAAAAAAACCTTGCAAAAATGCATGTTCATGTTGATGTTAATTTCACGACAGCGCCAGGATGTTAGCAGCTGAAAGGAGGAAAGACAAAATAGTACCGGTCATCTCGTGCCGGTTTCACCCGTGATGCTGGTGGCTTTTAGTAGATTAACCAGAAAACAACAATGTAATCGGCAACTGGCACCTTTTGGTGCCTCTAAATTTTGTTACAAAAGCGGCAAATTGAATTTTCTGTTTTACCAAATGCTGCTGCTAGCGGAAAAAACCTTGCAAATATGCATGTTTGTGTTGGTGTTAATATTATGACAGCGGCCGGCGCAGCTTTCAAGAAACATTTGTCTCTACCATTCCATCATCTATGTAGCCCCTCCCTCTTTCTAATTATCTGACGAAGCCTTGGTATAAAACGTATCGTTCGAACATTTCACCCCATCAGTTTCATTGTTAAACCGTACCGGGTACATACGGACGCTCGGTGTTAGCAGCTAAAAGGAGGAAAAACAAAATAGTACCATTCATCTCGTGCCGGTTTGACCCGTGATGCTGGTGGCTACTGCAAAATACTAAAATGGCTGGAATTCTGGACGGAAACCAGTAAACAAGAAATCGGCAACTGGCACCTTTTGGTGCCTCGCAGTTTTATAATAGAAGCGGTTAGTTGAATTTTATGTTTTACAACTGCTGTTGCTAGCGGAAAAAAACCTTGCAAAAATGCATGTTTATGTTGATGTTAATTTCACGACAGCGCTAGGTGTTAGCAGCTGAAAGGAGGAAAGACAAAATAGTACCGGTCATCTCGTGCCGGTTTCACCCGTTATGCTGGTGGCTGTTAGTAATAAATGGCTACTGCAAAATACTAAAATGGCTGGAATTCTGGACGAGAATAATCGGAAACTGTTACCTTTTGGAGCCTCGAAATTTTGTTACAGAAGTTTTGTAAAAGAAGCGTTGCAATTCCCTCTACTATTTGCTTCAATGGAAAATTTTTTCTTTTAAGAATACGGTAGTCAACGTCATGCGGTCGTGTCTTGAATACCACCCTCCTACTTTTTTTTTCGGTTTAGTGCTAAGTATACAATAGACGCGGAGCAAATCCTCGCGCCGTCGGGCGCTGGTTACTCCTTGCGGCACAGGAGACTGTGCATTGTCTCCAGACGATACATGTGCTACTTGTGTCTTCGGTACCGGTACTGTGAGCCAAATCAAAAGCCGTTCAGTAGTAGGAGCAAACCTCCCGCGCCGCTGAACGCCGGCAATTCCCCAGCGGTGTGGTTTCTGTGGAGACTGTGCATTGTGTGTCAGGCTTCGAAATGGTCACAGTAAAACAACTTTACACTGCGATAATCGTCTTCTTATTCCTCTGACGCTACCAAGCTTCCCTGTCTGAATACATTCCTCAACAAACATGTCAAATTTATTTTCCTTAAACGTATTTTAACATTTTTTTTCTAGAAATGAGAATTCAACTAATTCAGATAAACCTAAAATAAACTTGATGCACACTCCGTACAAAAGGCTTTTTCCAACCTACGTAGCTTCCATGAGGCATCATATAATCTGTGAGCAACAAATTGAAAATTCAAAATGAAGATATTTTGCTACATTATTTTTCTGATAAATTCTTCGATTTGTTTCGCTGCCCGTTTTGCGAACACAAATTATACGAGCGTATTTCTTCATCTGCTCAATATCATCAATGAAGACACATAGGCTATGTAAATGTAAACATCAAGTTGTGTGCGTGATATTTAGAGTTACTCTTTGATACAATACTCGAACCAGCCACTTCCACTTCTCACTTAAATATTTCCCAACATATTACTAAACAGAAGCAAAAATAATTTTGGCCAGGTTTCCACTCGAGTTACTCCTCTGTGCGCTCGAAAAATAATCCGTCGAATTTGGATTGCTTTGAAATTACATTTTCGTTACCGGTATTCTTTTTGACAACTAATTTACACATATCCATTCTGCGCCTTTTGGGCTACCTGTAATAGCAAGTTTGTTGGCTAAATACCCCGAATCTCGTAATTTACCATATTCCCCACACGCACGCTCAGTATAGTAGTGACAAACACCACAAACAGCCAACGCCACTAACGGACAGCAGCGTCATCAACAAATAAACAAAACGAAGAACTACGTGAACAATAAAATACAAATTTCTGTACAAACACTAGTAATTATAACTCTAAAAATTACATTTTCGTGAACCACAAATTAAGAGCTTTCGATTGATGTATATATCATCGTTGTCCGATTCATTTAAAAAAAATCATGTTTCAAATGGCTTGACTTTTTTGAAAATTTTTTGGAAACCACTTAACCACAATTTACCACAAATAAATTTTGGTGATAAAAGAATTAAAAAAAATTACTTTGTCAAGCCATCTCGATATATGCATTTATATTTATGCAAATATTCCAACCAATATCGGCTGTTACGATGTGAATATAAGAAACAGAGAATATTGATATATATATATATATATATATATATATATATATATATATATATATATATATATATATATATATATATATATATATATATATATATATATATATATATATATATATATATATATATATATATATATATATATATATATATATATATATATATATATATATATATATATATATATATATATATATATATATATATATATTTATATATATATATATATATATATATATATATATATATATATATATATATATATATATATATATTTTTTTTTTTTTTTTTTTGTTTCAGGTGAAGCGAAAATTTGCATCCAAACCCCTGAGGTGACCAACCTCAGGGAGTGTGGGGTTGGTTTGAATCAGTGACCGGACCCACTAAAACCCCTTCAGTCTCCAGCCCATAATACTCCCCGGGACCACCGCTAGGTATTGCTTCGGGGAGCGGCTTTTGTGCTCTGTGCACCCTCTTGGTTCTTTAGGTCTTTTTGCTAACTTAGCTAACTAACCTGGAGACTGGCCGTTAGCTAACACTGGCGTGTCGGTGGTCAACCTGTCGCCTGTTTTGCAATTCTAAAACTATTTGAGAGGCGGCTGTACAAACCGCCCTTCAAATGTTTGGGTCTTTATACATCCTCCGAACTAGGTTGTCCGGAGTGGTGTCTGGCCCGCACACTACCATCATGTCGCTCCGCGCATGCACAAAACGAGGGCACACGAAGAAGACATGCTCAGCAGTCTCTTCCGCATCCGCGCACTCGGGACACATGGGGGACATCGCATGTCCGAATCTGTGTAGATACTGCCTAAAGCAACCATGGCCTGACAGAATCTGTGTCAGATGGAAGTTCACTTCTCCATGGCGCCTCCCGACCCATCCGGATACATCCGGAATAAGTCGATGCGTCCATCTACCCTTCGCGGAATTGGACCACTCCTGCTGCCATCTGATCATCGAGAATGATCTTCTGGTACCTCGTATGCCCCTTGTGTCACGTTGATCGAAGCATTCTACGTCCTCCTTAATGGCTATGCTGATAGGCATCATGCCGGACAGGACGCAGATTGCGTCGTATGACACAGTTCGATACGCGCTCGCAACCCTCAGGCACATGAGCCTGTAGGTACTTTCCAACTTACTCCGATGTTTACTAGTACCTAGTGCTTTGAACCACACTGGCCCGCCGTATCTCAGTATGGACGAAGTCACGCTAGCTAGAAGTTTCCGCTTGCTGCCGTACACTGCTGAGCTATTGGACATCATGCGAGATAATTCTGCAATAGCCATTGAAGCCCTCTTACAGGCATATTCGACATGGCTTCCGAAGGCGAGCTTGTCATCGATCATCACCCCCAGCAGCTTCAGGGAGCGCTTAGAGGCGATGGTGCAATTCCCGACACTGATCAACGCCTGTTGCTTCGACTTGCGGTTATTGACAACTGAAATCTCCGTCTTATGATGCGCCAGCTCCAGTTTTTTGGAGCGCATCCAGTCCTCGACGACGCTTATAGAGTGCGAAGCCGTCAACTCAACCTCCTCGATCGACTCGCCGTAGACCTCAAGTGTGATGTCGTCCGCAAATCCAACGATCACAACCCCTTGGGGGAGCTTTAGTTTCAGCACTTCATCGTACATGATATTCCACAGTACCGGGCCCAGGATGGAACCTTGTGGAACCCCTGCGGTAATTGGGACACATTTTTGACCCTCGTCTGTGCTGTAAACTAGCACACGATTCTGGAAATAACTTTCCAGAATCCTGTACAAAGACACCGGAATGTCTAGTTTCCGAAGCGAGTGGGCTATGGAATCCCAGCTAACACTATTGAACGCATTTTTCACGTCCAACGTGACGATTGCGCAATAGCGAATGCCCCACTTTTTACGCTGGAGTGCTACCTCTGGTACTTTGGTGACGGACAGAATAGCATCCACCGTAGACTTGCCTTTTCGGAAGCCGAACTGGTTACTCGACAGACCGGTTGCACTTTCGGTGTACCTAACCAGTCTATTGAGAATAAACTTCTCGAGCACCTTACCCGCCGTATCGAGCAGACATATCGGTCTGTATGCCGACGGGTCACCAGGTGGTTTCCCTGTCTACGGCAATAAGACCAGCTTCTGTCGCTTCCATCTCTCTGGGAATGTACAGTCATCCAGGCACTTCTGCATGACTTCCCGGAATAGTCTGGGGGCCTCTTTGATGGCCTTCTTCACAGCCAGATTCGAAATCCCATCCAATCCCGGTGCCTTGCTCACCTTCAGGGAGTTGGCGATCGCGATGAGTTCCTCATTCGTAACCGTTTGCGCCTCCTCTGCCTCGGCACGGCTAACGCCGTCACTCATATATTGGGTGTTCGGCAGGTTGGCCGACCACCTCTGGTCTTAGTTTGAGATACTGGAACGTCGGTGAAGTGACTCGCCAGCCGGAGGCCAAGGATTTGGCTAGTGGCGTGGAAAGAGTCCCTCTATGATCCGCTCAAGCATCGCTGGTGATTTTTCTGCGGGCGCCATCGCACCCTTAGTCTTGGCCATCACCATCCTATAGGCGTTACCCCACGGGTTAGTGTTGGCACTAGCGCACAGTCTTTCGAAGCACGCACGTTTACTAGCGTTTATTGCTCTCTTAAGCGCCGCTCTTGCGGAACTGAATGCCTCTCGACGATCTTCCCTTTCTTCGTCGTTTCGCGCACGTTGAATCCTTCTTCTCGCTTGAAGACACGCTCTGCGGAGGTCCGCTATCGCGTCGGTCCACCAGTAGACTGGTGGCCTTCCATGCCTAGGCTGGCGGTTCGTAGGCATAGTGGCGTCGCACGCCCGCGAATGTATGGCAACAAGTTGATCAGCGCTCAGGTTACGAGTTCTGCTCGCCTCGTGTTCTAGTCTAATTGGTTCCGCAAATACCTCTTCGTTGAAGTGTGATATCCTCCACCCGCGAGGAGCTGGAGTGTTAATTCTACTCGCCACATGCGGTCTCGTTTTACAGTCTACGCTAGAACAGACCGTCAGATGGTCGCTATGAGTGTAGCCATCGTCTACCCTCCAGTTCGTGATCAATCCTGGACTACAGAATGTCACATCGATGATCGACTCCGCGCCGTTTCTACTGAAGGTGCTCTTCAAGCCGACGTTGGCCAGATCTATGTTGAGCTTCGCCAAAGCCTCCAACAAGATCCGGCCTCTCTGGTTTGTGCGTCGACTTCCCCACTCAGTTGCCCATGCGTTGAAGTCGCTCGCCACTACCAACGGTGATAGACCGATCAGCTCCCCGGTGGCTCGGTCGATCATCCTTGCGAACTGCTCGGTAGACCAACGAGGCGGAGCATAGCAGCTGCAGTAGTACACTCCGTTCACCTTGGCAACCGCGTATCCTTCGTTTGAAGTTGACACTATCTCTTGAACCGGGAACCTGCTCGTCGTCCATATTGCCGCCATACCGGACCCGTCCGAAATCCAGTTACCGTTTCCGGAAGAAATTCGGTAGGGGTCCGAGATTATGGCGATGTCCGACAACGACTCAGTGACTGCTTGGTATAGCAGTTGCTGAGCCGCGAAGCAGTGGTTCAAATTTAGCTGTGTCACTCTCACGCCCGTGGCTTGCTAGTCGGCTTACCGGCCGTGCACCTCGGGCCTCCCATTATGTGCTTTGCGTCACGCTTCCCGGCGCACGCCAAGCACTTCGGGGGCTCTCCGCAGTCTTTGCTTTTGTGGCCTGCAGCACCGCACCGCCTGCATAGGGAGCTCCTGTCAGGCCCCTTGCAGCTGAAGGACTTGTGTTCTTGTTCGAAGCATCGAAAGCAGACCTCCGGCGGCTGGTAGATGCTGAGTGGGCACATTGACCAGCCCACTTTGAGCCTCGCTACCTTTAGCGCCTGGTTTGCGTCTACTGACGGAAGCCTGACAGTGGCAGTCTGGGTTCCTACTGGGCCTTTGCGCAGTCGAACTGCCTCTGGTGCCACAACCACTTCGCACTGCTCCTTGAGGGCATCCACGACCTAGCATGCCTCGGTGACTTCGTCCAGGTATTTAAGTTGTAGGGTTACCTGCGACGTGAGTGCCCGAACCTGCACTCTATCTCCAAGCGCCACTTGGGCCAATGCCCGATAGGCTGGGCCCTTGTTTCTGGCTTCTTTGCGGAGCTCGACAATCATTTCTCCCTTGCGGGATCGGCGGATGCTACGCACATCTGCCCCCAGATCTTTGAGCTTCGCATCACCTCTCATTGCCTTAAGGACTTCCGAGTACCATAAAGGCGACGCACTCATCCTTAAGACAGAAGAGTCAAATTCTGTCTGGATGAGTGCGTCGCCCTTTATTTTTAACTTTCTTCGTAGCAGGATTTGTAACCGGATGCGGTTTTTTGGCCACCACTTTTTGGTTCCTACTCCTTCCCAGAGGCAAACCAGAGAGGCCGGATCTTGTTGGAGGCTTTGGCGAAGCTCAACATAGATCTGGCCAACGTCGGCTTGAAGAGCACCTTCAGTAGAAACGGCGCGGAGTCGATCATCGATGTATATATATATATATATATATATATATATATATATATATATATATATATATATATATATATATATATATATATATATATATATATATATATATATATATATATATATATATATATATATATATATATATATATATATATATATATATATATATATATATATATATATATATATATATATATATATATTTATATATTTGGCAGAGCTGTATGCCACCACGGGTCGGTATTTGGCGATTACCGTAGGCCACGGAAGTGCTAACTGCAAGAACGCAGTCCCGGACCATCAGCGAGAGCTAGCCTAGGTTGTGGTGAGACTCAGGCATTGGGCCGCCGAATTCTCACAAAAGCCACATTATCCGGAAGCAGCTCTGACGGAGCGAATAGTGCCGCTCCCACCACCCTAATGCACTAATTCGCCCATTGGGATTGATGCCAGTAAGTTCCCAATTACGGTAACTGGTCGCAACGCCATATGATAAGAGTCGGATTTCGTTTTCGTACCACGATTCTGGGCTGGCACCTGCGCCGAGCTCCCTTAGTAAGGTCGTGTGACAACGGCTTGAAACGGCGAGACAACAACCGGTGCAGGGGTCTCCGTCCCGTAAAACCTGGCAGGCCTTCCAGTACGTTCCAAATTCATTGCCCGGTGGGAACCGGGCAGGAGTGGGATCAGATGTCCTTTCCTGACTTGCGCCGGTCGGGGGTGTCATAGTTGCTCATAAGGCGCTATGGCAGCCGCCCCTAGCCATGGCCTCACTGCTTCGGCATAGACTACCATGGGACCAGATAGGCGACCACTCCAGTATGGATAAGGATAGCGGCTGGAAGGGGGACCCAATTAACAAGAATGAATTTTGAAAAAAATGAAGATCAACAATTGGGCGCAGATGGGTTGAAAAACCCGTTTGCACGAGGAGGCATCCAGAGGTCTCCGCCGAGAAAGGCGGAGATGGATGCAGTAAAGGACGCCTGCGAAGACGGCAAAGGCAGTACGCCTACCGGATCGACGCAAGACATCGCAGTGGCTGGTCCACTGTTGATAAAGGCGGTCGGAAGACAGCGAGACACGCTACCGAAGGTAGTAGCGCTGTCGGAGCAGCTCGATGCCATAATCGAGTTTGCGAAAAGTCGCACCAACACGACGAAGTACCTGAAGCAGGCTCTCTACATGCTTCGGTCCTCCGTCGATGCTGCGAAGAAGGAGCACGCCGAGCTCAAGGCAAGAGCGGTGGCTGCAGAGAAGAATGCAACGGAGGTGACCGGAAGGGCGACGAAGTCGGTCCAAACGGACACCTGCACGTCTGCAGCGGTTTGCGCCTCCGGGTCAGCCGCAAAAAGAGCAAGGCAGTCTCCGGGGGAAGCCCCCGAGAACAGCAAGAAACGGTTGGTTGTGCTAAGCCCGCGAGATAGCACACCAACGGCCTCCAAGTCCGCCGAAAAGTCTGCCGAAGTGGCAGCTACGGGAAACCCTTGGGTTACCGTGGGAGGAAGGAAGTGCCAAAAAGACAGCAAGCGCAACGACGAGAAGGCGACAAATCGTCCAAAAACGGGAAAGAAGGCGCGAAGCAGGGGCGACGCCCTCATACTCAAGACGGAGGGGTCCAAGTACTCCGAAGTCTTGAAGAAAATGAGAGGCGAAACCCAGCTCAAGGATCTGGGAGCGGATGTGCGGACCATCCGTCGTTCTCGCACCGGCGAGATGATCCTTGAGCTCCGTAAGGATGCTAAAAACAAGGGCGCTGCCTACAAGACGGTAGCCGAGCAGGTCCTCGGGAAAGATGTGCAAATTCGGGCACTCACCTCAGAGGTGACTCTCCAGCTCAAAAACCTGGATGAAATCACCGAGAGGTGCGATATTGCACAGGCCCTCAAGGAGAAGTGCGGAGTGGAAGTAGCCACTGAGGTAATTCGCCTCAGAAAGGGTCCAGCGGGGACCCAGGTGGCCACTTTCCGGCTTGCATCGGCCGATGCAACTCTGGCCCTGAAGACAGCCAAACTTAAGGTTGGCTGGTCAGTATGTCCCCTGAGCATACTCCAGCAGCCGGACGTTTGCTTCAGGTGTTTCGAGGGAGGACACAAGTCCTGGACCTGCAAGGGGCCCGATAGGAGCCAGTTATGTAGGCGTTGTGGTGGTGCTGGCCATAAAGCTAAAGACTGCGGGGAGCCTCCCAAGTGCTTGGTATGTACTGGAAAATGGGACGCCAAGCACTTTATGGGAGGCCCACGGTGCCCAGCCGGTAAGGCGGCCACGAAACCACGGGCGTGAGGGTGACACAATTGAACCTGAACCATTGCTATGCGGCACAGCAGCTGCTATACCAAGCAGCGTCTGAGTCGCGGTCGGACATCGCAATCGTATCGGACCCCTACTGCATTCCTCCCGGAAACGGTAATTGGGTTGCAGATAAGTCCAGTACGGCGGCCATATGCACGACCAGCAAGTTCCCGGTTCAGGAGGTTGTGTCAACCTCAAATGAAGGATACGCGGTTGCCAAGGTGGACGGAGTGTTCTACTGCAGTTGTTATGCTCCGCCGCGTTGGTCTATCGAAAGGTTCACCCAGATGGTCGATCTGTTATCTATGGAGCTGACGGGACTAACACCCTTAGTAGTGGCGGGCGACTTCAACGCTTGGGCTGTTGAGTGGGGAAGCCGCCGCACGAACCGGAGGGGTCAGATCTTGTTGGAAGCTTTGGCAAAGCTCAACCTAGATCTGGCCAACGTTGGAACCAAGTGTACATTCAGCAGAAATGGTGCGGAGTCGATCATTGACGTGACGTTCTCCAGCCCAGGACTGATCGTGAACTGGAGGGTAGACGATGGCTACACCTATAGTGACCACCAGTCGGTCTGCTATAGCGTAGTCCAGAACGTGAGGCGGCAGGCGACGGGTAGAGCCAATACTCCGACCGTCCGCGGGTGGAAGACATCGCATTTCGATGCCGAGGTATTTGCAGAAGCAATGAGAAGAGAGCGCGAGGGGGGCAGTTGGCTCCGCCCGAGTGCTGACCAATTAGTTGCCACATTATCGCGGGCGTGCGACGCCACCATGCCTAGGACCCGCCAACCTAGGAATGGTAAGTCACCGGTATACTGGTGGACCGACGCGATAGCGGACCTCCGTAGCGCGTGCCTCCGTGCAAGACGGATGTTGCAACGTGCACGTACCGATGCACAGAGGGTAGAGCGCCGTGTAGTATTCGGATCTGCAAGATCGGCGCTTAAAAGTGCGATAAAGGCGAGCAAAAGGGCCTGCTTCGATAGGCTATGCGCGAGTGCCAATACGAATCCGTGGGGCAACGCCTACAGAGTCGTAATGGCGAAGACCAAAGGCGTGTTGGCGCCTGCAGAGTGATCACCAGCGATGCTGGAGCGCATCATCGAGGGACTCTTTCCACGACACGAGCCAAATCCTTGGCCTCCGGTTGCTGAGTCTCACGTCCGACGTTCCAGTATCTCAGACACAGACCAGGGATGGTCGGCCAACCTGCCGGGCATCCAATCCGTGAGAGACGGCAGCCGTGCAGAGGTTGTGGAGGAGGTAAGGGTTACGAATGAGGAACTCATCGTGATCGCCAACTCCCTAAAGGTGAGCAAGGCACCGGGACCGGATGGAATCCCGAACTTGGCCATCAGGACGGCCATGAAAGTGGCCCCCGATCTATTTCGAGCAGTCATGCAGAAGTGCCTGGATGACTGCCTCTTTCCGGACAGGTGGAAGCGACAGAGATTGGTGCTGTTGCCGAAGGCTGGGAAACCGCCAGGGGACCCATCGGCATACAGACCTATCTGTCTGCTGGACACTACGGGCAAGGTGCTTGAGAGGATTATCCTCAACAGACTGGTGAAGTACACAGAGGGTGTAAACGGTCTGGCAAGTAACCAGTTCGGCTTCCGGAAAGGTAGATCCACGCTGGATGCTATTCTCTCTGTCACCAAGACGGCAGAGGTAGCACTCCAGCGTAAGAGTTGGGGCATTCGCTATTGCGCAATCGTCACGCTTGACGTGAAGAATGCATTCAATAGCGCCAGTTGGGACTCCATAGCGCTCGCGCTTAGGAGCATCCACGTACCGGTGTCGCTGTACAAGATTTTGGAAAATTATTTCCAGAATCGGGTACTAGTTTACAACACGGAGGAGGGTCAGAAGTGCGTCCCAATCACCGCAGGGGTACCGCAAGGTTCCATCCTGGGCCCGGTGTTGTGGAATGTCATGTATGACGGGGTGTTGAAACTAAAGTTCCCTGTAGGGGTTGTGATCGTCGGTTTCGCAGACGACATCACGCTAGAGGTCTACGGCGAGTCGATCGAAGAGGTCGAGTTGACGGCCGCGCACTGCATACGCAAGGTCGAAGACTGGATGCACTCTAGGAAACTGGAGTTAGCGCACCATAAAACGGAGGTTACGGTTGTGAACAACCGCAAATTAGAGCAACAGGCGGTGGTCAGAGTCGGTGACTGCACCATTACCTCAAGGCGTTCCTTGAAGCTCTTGGGGGTTATGGTTGACGATAAGCTCACATTTAAGAGTCACGTCGACTATGCCTGTAAGAGGGCTTCAACGGCCGCTGCAGGACTATCTCGAATGATGTCCAATAGCTCAGCGGTATATGGCAGCAAGCGTAAACTTCTTGCCAGCGTGGTTTCGTCCATACTTAGGTATGGTGGGCCAGCGTGGTCCAAAGCGTTAGGTACCAACAGTCATCGTCGAAAACTGGAAAGTACCTACAGGCTCATGTGCCTGAGGGTTGTGAGCGCGTACCGTACAGTGTCATACGACGCAATCTGCGTCCTGTCCGGCATGATGCCTATCAGCATAGCCATTAAGGAGGACGTAGAATGCTTCGATCAACGTGACACAAGGGGTATACGAGGCACCAGAAGGTCATTCTCGATGATCAGATGGCAGCAGGAATGGTCCAATTCCGCAAAGGGTAGATGGACGCATCGACTTATTCCGGACGTATCCGGATGGGTCGGGAGGCACCATGGAGAAGTTAACTTCCACTTGACACAGATTCTGTCAGGTCATGGTTGCTTCAGGCAGTATCTACACAGATTCGGGCATGCGGGGTCCCCCATGTGTCCCGAGTGTGCGGATGCGGAAGAAACTGCTGAGCACGTCTTCTTCGTGTGCCCTCGTTTTGTGCATGCGCGGAGCGACATGATGGTAGTGAGCGGGCCAGACACCACTCCGGACAACCTAGTTCGGAGGATGTGTAAAGACCCAAACATTTGGAGGGCGGTTTGTACAGCCGCCTCTTAAATAGTTTTAGAATTGCAAAACAGGCGACAGGTTGACCACCGACACGCCAGTGTAAGCTAACGGCCAGTCTCCAGGTTAGTTAGCTAAGTTAGCAAAGAGATCTATAGAACCAAGAGGGTGCACAGAGCACAAAAGCCGCTCCCCGAAGCAATACCTAGCGGTGGTCCCGGGGAGTATTATGGGCTGGAGACTGGAGGGGTTTTAGTGGGTCCGGTCACTGATTCAAACCAACCCCACACTCCCTGAGGTTGGTCACCTCAGGGGTTTGGATGCAAATTTCCCCTCCACCTGAAACAAAAAAAAAAAAAAATACATTTATATATATATGGCAATGCTTTAGCTAAAAAACTGCTACCAGCAATGGAACAGCGAATGAGAAAAATGAGAGATAGTATGCCGTTCAAGCACAGAACAGATATGCAACTTCGAACAAAACTCTGCAGCAAATTGGTGCCCAAGCTTTCGCATTCATTTTTTGCTGTTCATCCTACATTGATTTTACAGTGCATCGTTCGAACAGTTCGCTCCAATAGTTTGAACATGCACCAAAAAACTATTTTTTTTTGCTTTAATAACCAGGCAAAGAGGTGATCTTGAATAGTTGAATCTATCAAAATCAAGTTCACAGGACCGACCGCACTTAACACAGGACCGCATTCAAGAGATCTTTGAAGTGGAAATTCAGTAACAATTCACAATCAACGTCAATAGAACAAATTAAACTAAAAATCTTTCAACCATTCAAACATTGTCTAACAAATTTTCTTGGATCGTACACCTCACGACTGTTGAAACTATTTTAACCTGTTGGTTGATTTACTTGAATATTTTCGTTGGGCTTGGAAACCGAATTTCTCGACCAACGACAATATTTTTTTCTCGTACCGTTTTTTTACCTAACATTGCTAGAAATGCATATCAGACGCGCTGTACCAGCACTGCCTACGACATTAGGTACAATGTAAAAAAATAATTGTCGTTAGTCAAGATATTCAGTTTTCAACTTGGACAACAATGAAATTCATTAAAAATATATCTACATAAAAACCGTTGCACGTATGCGGGTGGCACTGTATCGTTTACCACTGTACTCGCTATACCAGCACCGGGGAGAACAAAGGATTCTCTCGACGAAAAAGCGGCGAGAGCTCATACGGTCCTTTTGTTGAATGAATGGAATATAAGCGTACGAAATATCGAGTGTTAAATGCATTCTCTCCACCGCTAGATGTCGATACTTGAAATAAAGAGATTCTGTCTCGTTTTTGGTTCTTCAGTTGAACAGATGTGGTTCAAGGCATGCCTTTATATGGACTCTAGATTCAATTTTCTTGGATGCAATCGACTCAGTGCGGAAGAGAAGTGTGAAATTCAGGTTTGTATGTTCAATATTTTTTTCTGCTGGTCTATGATAGGTTGTATTTTTAAATAACATAGGTTAGGTTGTATTTTTAAATAACAGAATGATCAAGCATTAAGCTTGATTTAACAAAAGTAGTAACCAATCTATTTATGTAGTTTTTTTTAGACAAATACAGTTGTTCTAGCATTATCAAGTTTTGCTCATAAATCTGAACCAATTTGTTGAACATCTTTAGTCAGCTTCGTACAATATGAATAAAGAAAGCGCTCTTCCTTTTTGATTTTAATGAATATCTATTTTAGAGATACATCCTGGCATTAAATACTAGACTAGACGATTTGTCTGGAACATCTGCGCAAGAACCTGAAGCTAACGTGAACACTTCTGTGTCTGATGATTTTGTTGAACTTTATCTATCCAGTTTTTTCAACGAAGACTCGAATATGTCATCAGGAACCGGAAGTGTTGATACATTCCTAACAGAAGTTATGAAGCTAGAAGCACGTCCAAAAGTGTCAATAACAGCATCGGGAGAGCAAGAACCGTCTACAAGTTCCAGCCAAAAACCAGAACCATTTGACATCGTGCGCTATTGGCAGCGCCGAAAGATAACTAACCCACGATTGTATCGCATAGCTGTTTCGCTTCTATCCATACCGTCAACGCAGGTCACAGTTGAGCGACTTTTCAGTCAGATAAAACTCGTGATTACTGATAGAAGAACGAGCCTTCATGGTGATACCATTAAGGACATAATGTTACTCAAAGCGAACAAACACCTACTGCCCAGTATTGTCACTAAACTGGAAGCAGAAATGAAATAAATTATACTGAAATATTTTGGTTTTGAAGAAAATATATATGTTTTTAAGCATTCAATACAGTTTTCTATAATTCATTTTAAATTTCAGAAACTTTTAATCAATTGACTCCAATAAACATAGATACAAAAACATACATTGAAAGAATACAATTTTTCTTTTTCAAACATCTCGATAAATACGTGCGAACATCTGAACTAATTTCTTAAACTATATCCCGCAAAAATTAATCTATCAAATACACATCCCTTCTCAGATGTATCGAACACCCTATCCGATTAACAGAGAATTCGCTTGTCCACCCTATGCGGCGACGTGTGTTTGGGTCTTGTATGTATCACATTCTGAACTGCTACGGCATGGAAACTCTATATATATATATATATATATATATATATATATATATATATATATATAGGCAGAGCTGTATGCCACCACGGGTCGGTAATTGGCGATCACCGAAGGCCACGGAAGTGCTCACTGCTAGCAAGCAGTCCCGGACCATCAGCGGGAGCTAGCCTAGGTCGTGGCGAGATTCAGGCACTGGGCCGCTGAATTCTCGCAAAAGCCACACTGGCCGGAAGCAGCTCCGACGGAGCGAGTAGTGCCGCTCCCACCACCCAAATGCACTATACCGCCCATTGGGACTGATGCCAGTAATGTTCCCAATTACGGCAACTGGTCGCATCACTATAGGATACGAGTCGGATTTCGTTTTCGTACCATGATTTTGGGCTGGCACCTGCGCCGAGCTCCCTTAGTAATGTCGTGTGATAACGGCTTGAAACGGCGAGATTACAACCGGTGCAGGGGTCTCCGTCCCGTAAAACCTGGCAGGCCTTCCAGTACGTTCCGAGTCCATTGCCTGGTGGGAACCAGGCAGGAGTAGGATCAGATGTCTTTTCCTGACTTGCGCCGGTCGGGGGTGTCATAGTTGCCCATAAGGCGCTATGGCAGCCGCCCCTAGCCATGGCCTCACTGCTCCGGCATAGACTACCTTGGGACCATTTAGGCGACTACTCCATTATGGATAAGGATAGCGGCTGGTAGGGGGACCCAATAAACAAGAATGCAGAAAAACAAAACTCTGGAGATGGGGGCAGATGGGTTGGAAAACCCATTTGCGCGAGGTGGCATCCAGCGGTCTCCGCCTAGAAAAGTGGAGACGGATGCAGTGAAGGTCGCCTGCGAAGACGGTAAAGGCAGTACGCCTACCGGATCTACGCAAGACATCGCGGTGGCTGGTCCACAGCTATTAAAGGCGGTCGGAAGACAGCGGGACACGCTACCGAGGGTAGTGGCCCTGTCTGAGCAGCTCGATGCTATAATCGAGTTTGCGAAAAGTCGCAGCAATACGACGAAGTACTTGAAGCAGGCCCTCTACATGCTTCGGTCCTCCGTCGATGCTGCGAAAAAGGAGCACGCCGAGCCCGAAATGAAAGCTGCGGCTGCGGAGAAAGAGGAGACGAAGGTGACCGAGCTGGCGACGAAGTCGGTCCAAACGGACGCTAGCACGTTTGCGGCGGTTTGCGCGGCAGGGCCAGCTGCCAAACGAACGCGACAGTCCCCGGGAGAGACGGCCCCCGGGGGCACCAAGAAGCGTTTAATCGCAAACAGCCCTCAGACCGGTGTAGGAGTGGCGCAAGCAACGCCCACGGTGGCAGCCAAGGAGCAGAAGGCT
The DNA here is from genome assembly GCF_029784165.1 of Wyeomyia smithii. NCBI lineage: Eukaryota > Metazoa > Arthropoda > Insecta > Diptera > Culicidae > Wyeomyia > Wyeomyia smithii. Next base: position 82,210,156 of record NC_073694.1, read on the forward strand.
CCCGGTAGCCCGTGGGTAACGGTTCCGGGAAGGAGTAGGAACCAAAAAGTGGTGGCCAAAAAACCGCATCCGGTTACAAATCCTGCGACGAAGAAAGTTAAAAATAAGGGCGACGCACTCATCCTTAAGACAGAAGAGTCAAAGTACTCGGAAGTCCTTAAGGCAATGAGAGGCGATGCGAAGCTCAAAGATCTGGGGGCAGATGTGCGTAGCATCCGCCGATCCCGCAAGGGAGAAATGATCGTTGAGCTCCGCAAAGAAGCCAGAAACAAGGGCCCAGCCTATCGGGCATTGGCCCAAGAGGCGCTTGGAGATAGAGTGCAGGTTCGGGCACTCACGTCGCAGGTAACCCTACAACTTAAATACCTGGACGAAGTCACCGAGGCATGCGAAGTCGTGGATGCCCTCAAGGAGCAGTGCGAAGTGGTTGTGGCACCAGAGGCAGTTCGACTGCGCAAAGGCCCAGTAGGAACCCAGACCGCCACTGTCAGGCTTTCGTCAGTAGACGCAAACCAGGCGCTAAAGGTAGCGAGGCTCAAAGTGGGCTGGTCAATGTGCCCACTCAGCATCTACCAGCCGCCGGAGGTCTGCTTTCGATGCTTCGAGCAAGGACACAAGTCCTTTAGCTGCAAAGGGCCTGACAGGAGCTCCCTATGCAGGCGGTGTGGTGCTGCAGGCCACAAAAGCAAAGACTGCGGAGAGCCCCCGAAGTGCTTGGCGTGCGCCGGGAAGCGTGACGCAAAGCACATAATGGGAGGCCCGAGGTGCACGGCCGGTAAGCCGACTAGCAAGCCACGGGCATGAGAGTGACACAGCTAAATTTGAACCACTGCTTCGCGGCTCAGCAACTGCTATACCAAGCAGTCACTGAGTCGTTGTCGGACATCGCCATAATCTCGGACCCCTACCGAATTCCTTCCGGAAACGGTAACTGGATTTCGGACGGGTCCGGTATGGCGGCAATATGGACGACGAGCAGGTTCCCGGTTCAAGAGATAGTGTCAACTTCAAACGAAGGATACGCGGTTGCCAAGGTGAACGGAGTGTACTACTGCAGCTGCTATGCTCCGCCTCGTTGGTCTACCGAGCAGTTCGCAAGGATGATCGACCGAGCCACCGGGGAGCTGATCGGTCTATCACCGTTGGTAGTGGCGGGCGACTTCAACGCATGGGCAACTGAGTGGGGAAGTCGACGCACAAACCAGAGAGGCCGGATCTTGTTGGAGGCTTTGGCGAAGCTCAACATAGATCTGGCCAACGTCGGCTTGAAGAGCACCTTCAGTAGAAACGGCGCGGAGTCGATCATCGATGTGACATTCTGTAGTCCAGGATTGATCACGAACTGGAGGGTAGACGATGGCTACACTCATAGCGACCATCTGGCGGTCTGTTATAGCGTAGACTGTAAAACGAGACCGCATGTGGCGAGTAGAATTAACACTCCAGCTCCTCGCGGGTGGAGGATATCACACTTCAACGAAGAGGTATTTGCGGAAGCAATTAGACTAGAACACGAGGCAAGCAGAATTCGTAACCCGAGCGCTGATCAACTTGTTGCCATACTTTCGCGGGCGTGCGACGCCACTATGCCTAGGAACCGCCAGCCTAGGCATGGAAGGCCACCAGTCTACTGGTGGACCGACGCGATAGCGGACCTCCGCAGAGCGTGTCTTCAAGCGAGAAGAAGGATTCAACGTGCGCGAACCGACGAAGAAAGGGAAGATCGTCGAGGGGAATTCAGTTCCGCAAGAGCGGCGCTTAAGAGAGCAATAAAAGCTAGTAAACGTGCGTGCTTCGAAAGACTGTGCGCTAGTGCCAACACTAACCCGTGGGGTAACGCCTATAGGATGGTGATGGCCAAGACTAAGGGTGCGATGGCGCCCGCAGAAAAATCACCAGCGATGCTTGAGCGGATCATAGAGGGACTCTTTCCACGCCACGAGCCAAATCCTTGGCCTCCGGCTGGCGAGTCACTTCACCGACGTTCCAGTATCTCAAACTCAGACCAGAGGTGGTCGGCCAACCTGCCGAACACCCAATATATGAGTGACGGCGTTAGCCGTGCCGAGGCAGAGGAGGCGGAAACGGTTACGAATGAGGAACTCATCGCGATCGCCAACTCCCTGAAGGTGAGCAAGGCACCGGGATTGGATGGGATTCCGAATCTGGCTGTGAAGAAGGCCATCAAAGAGGCCCCCAGACTATTTCGGGAAGTCATGCAGAAGTGCCTGGATGACTGTACATTCCCAGACAGATGGAAGCGACAGAAGCTGGTCTTATTGCCGAAGACAGGGAAACCACCTGGTGACCCGTCGGCATACAGACCGATATGTCTGCTCGATACGGCGGGTAAGGTGCTCGAGAAGGTTATTCTCAATAGACTGGTTAGGTACACCGAATGTGCAAACGGTCTGTCGAGTAACCAGTTCGGCTTCCGAAAAGGCAAGTCTACGGTGGATGCTATTCTGTCCGTCACCAAAACAGCAGAGGTAGCACTCCAGCGTAAAAGATGGGGCATTCGCTATTGCGCAATCGTCACGTTGGACGTGAAAAATGCGTTCAATAGTGTTAGCTGGGATTCCATAGCCCACTCGCTTCGGAAACTAGACATTCCGGTGTCTTTGTACAGGATTCTGGAAAATTATTTCCAGAATCGTGTGCTAGTTTACAGCACAGACGAGGGTCAAAAATGTGTCCCAATTACCGCAGGGGTTCCACAAGGTTCCATCCTGGGCCCGGTACTGTGGAATATCATGTACGATGAAGTGCTGAAACTAAAGCTCCCCCAAGGGGTTGTGATCGTTGGATTTGCGGACGACATCACACTTGAGGTCTACGGCGAGTCGATCGAGGAGGTTGAGTTGACGGCTTCGCACTCTATAAGCGTCGTCGAGGACTGGATGCGCTCCAAAAAACTGGAGCTGGCGCATCATAAGACGGAGATTTCAGTTGTCAATAACCGCAAGTCGAAGCAACAGGCGTTGATCAGTGTCGGGAATTGCACCATCGCCTCTAAGCGCTCCCTGAAGCTGCTGGGGGTGATGATCGATGACAAGCTCGCCTTCGGGAGCCATGTCGAATATGCCTGCAAGAAGGCTTCAATGGCTATTGCAGCATTATCTCGCATGATGTCCAATAGCTCAGCAGTGTACGGCAGCAAGCGGAAACTTCTAGCTAGCGTGACTTCGTCCATACTGAGATATGGCGGGCCAGTGTGGTCCAAAGCACTAGGTACTAGTAAACATCGGAGTAAGTTGGAAAGTACCTACAGGCTCATGTGCCTGAGGGTTGCGAGCGCGTATCGAACTGTGTCATACGACGCAATCTGCGTCCTGTCCGGCATGTTGCCTATCAGCATAGCCATTAAGGAGGACGTAGAATGCTTCGATCAACGTGACACAAGGGGCATACGAGGTACCAGAAGATCATTCTCGATGATCAGATGGCAGCAGGAGTGGTCCAATTCCGCGAAGGGTAGATGGACGCATCGACTTATTCCGGATGTATCCGGATGGGTCGGGAGGCGCCATGGAGAAGTGAACTTCCATCTGACACAGATTCTGTCAGGCCATGGTTGCTTTAGGCAGTATCTACACAGATTCGGGCATGCGGGGTCCCCCATGTGTCCCGAGTGCGCGGATGCGGAAGAGACTGCTGAGCATGTCTTCTTCGTGTGCCCTCGTTTTGTGCATGCGCGGAGCGACATGATGGTAGTGAGCGGGCCAGACACCACTCCGGACAACCTAGTTCGGAGGATGTGTAAAGACCCAAACATTTGGAGGGCGGTTTGTACAGCCGCCTCTCAAATAGTTTTAGAATTGCAAAACAGGCGACAGGTTGACCACCGACACGCCAGTGTTAGCTAACGGCCAGTCTCCAGGTTAGTTAGCTAAGTTAGCAAAAAGACCTAAAGAACCAAGAGGGTGCACAGAGCACAAAAGCCGCTCCCCGAAGCAATACCTAGCGGTGGTCCCGGGGAGTATTATGGGCTGGAGACTGAAGGGGTTTTAGTGGGTCCGGTCACTGATTCAAACCAACCCCACACTCCCTGAGGTTGGTCACCTCAGGGGTTTGGATGCAAATTTCCCCTTCACCTGAAACAAAAAAAAAAAAAAAAAAAAAAAAAAAAAAAAAAAAAAAAAAAAAAAAAAAAAAAAAATATATATATATATATATATATATATATATATATATATATATATATACATATATATATATATATATATATATATATATATATATATATATATATATATATATATATATATATATATATATATATATATATTCGCTGTTCCATTGCTCATTCGCTGTTCCATTGCTGGTAGCAGTTTTTTAGCTAAAGCATTGCCATCATTCGCAATTAAGTTCAATTCAGCCTGCGTCAATAGCCAATCAGCATTAAATTGACAAATCGGTACATGATCCTTCTGGCACTTCATGGTGAGAATAAAAAGCGGTTCAAATGCCTTACAAAACTGGTTAATAAAGATCCAGTGCCGGGAAAAATCTGAAAAATGTTCAAGAGCTAATTCAACAGTCCAGAAGCCAATTTTTCGCATACGCTGGATTCTCCTTTTACGCTATGCACTAGTTTCATGATGTGTTTGTACAATCATACTGGTTAAGGGTCAGAAGTCTCTAACTCCCTCTTTCCTCTGAAATAATCGGAATATATATAGTTTGCTTGTCTTTCAGTCACGCGCACGACAAACGAAAGTTTCTCAAATTGCCTTTTTCCCAAGCAAACTCTGAAGCTGAGGTACACTAAAATTGGTTATTTTTTTGTGGGCAAACACTTCTGTTCTGACTACAAGTTACCTTTGCTTTTAGTCCTCCACTCACTTCCTCTCGCCTGGTATGAAGCCAGTCGTAAGGAAATCAAAGCTAACTGCGTCTTAACTAATATTCGGCACACGTGTTAAATTAGCACATGGCTATAGGTTCTGATGCAGGTGCATCGACAAAAACCGCCAAAAATGTAATAAAGGGCGGAAGGCTATTTTAAGATGTAAGAAAGACATATTATCAAAGATATCAAGCATGTAAATGAAATCTAAAGTTAGCCAAACCACTGTCGGTTGATTATGAACGTTATTTTATAGTTACATGTCCACTAAGTTCTGTAATGTTATGGCATTACCATCAAAATTAGATTGTCAAGTGGAATAAGGCAGTACCTGTAGTAGTTCATTGAGGATAGACAATGAAAAAGTCAAGATAATAATGGGGATTATAAACCTTTTTGCTCGAGAAAATGAGCAGTTTGTTTTTTTAAAGTGTGTAGCAATTTTTATATGCATTGAAATATGTAATTTTTCAATAGTACAGTTATTCGATAGCAAAAAGTTGTTTGTTTATTGAAAATATCAATTACGACCGAAGACGTTAATAACGAACATTTATAAAAAATTGAAGTGAACCGGCTGTAACTCGCCAAAGCCATTTTATGCAAAACATCATATCGAGTTTCAAGTTTAGCTTATGGCACGTGACAAGCTGCACTTGAAATCTATTCAACTTTCTCCCTATTATTCAAAGCTCTAACAAAATTTACCAAAATGTTCTCAAGAAGTTGTACTCAAAGATAAAGCAATATAATTTTTTTCGATATTTTTATTCTTCAAGTATACTACGACGTTCAAGATGTACGGAGAAAGGGATAATTGTTTTGCTGATACGTGAAAATTTTAGCTGTTTCAAAAAAACTTAGAGTATAAGATAAACCCATTTCCGACGAGTGACATTTAAACTTTGATTAAAGTTCAACAATTATACTTGAAAATATTCACGATGAAATTATTCAGTAAGGTACAGATTGATCTTTAATTTGCAATACAGTTTGTGTTAATTATGTTTATAGTTGATGAGTAATAAGAGTTTGAAGTTTATTTTTTGAGGTTAAAACTAATTTCTCTGCGCCGGGATCGAGTTAGCTATTGGCCATTATTTTTGAACATTAAATTATTAATTTTTGTGAAATCTGATCTGATCTGATCTGATCAACTGATATATCGACATAAAATTTTCAAAGTTTTAAAAATGAAAAATAGGTTTATCTACTATCCTGCAAATGCGCTACAGTAAGCCAACTTTTTATATTTCTTATCAAATAATCTTTGTTTGCTTATGTGGACGAAGACGAAAACAAAGAAGTAGACAAAGGTGCTGGTGATGGGATGAGGATTGTTATGTTGTCACGCAACACTATAAAAGGTTTCTGTGATGGAACGCAGATGACAGATGTTTCATGCGCGTCATTTATCATGTCTGAAGTTATATCGGAGTATTAGAGAGGGATTTAGACTACCCATCAATGATTAAAAGAGGACAGTACTTCGTTGTTCCAAGCTTTGCTATTGTTAATAACAAATTGCAGAGACAAACTTTTGCATGTGTGAATATTTTTTTGAGCAATCCAATCATGAGCAATGGTTTTTGTAAATTGTTTTTTTTTCAATCACATTCATTTTTAGATATTTTGTAAGTTTAGTTTGAATATAACATATGTAACATCAAACAATTGAGAAAATGAACTATTATTCAAGTTATGAAATTAAAAATAAATCAAATCGTTAGAAAATAATTTTTCGAAAATAATCAAATAATGGAGAAAAAGAACGGACGGGTTTTTTTTCTGTCAGTTTGGATATTAAAATTTTTTTAGAAAAAAGTGGTATAAATGCCATTTTCATTGGTGGATTATTTAGTTTATTCCTGCCCGGAGTTGTGGTTAATCAAGATCTTGAAATAGAGAAACAAAGTTTGGTGCGGTCATTTTTGTTTCTCTGGTCAGTGATACGCAAAGTATATCGTGGGAGTACGTGCAACGCGTTGCTAATCGCTAAGTTTTCTTAATTATTGCGTGTGAAAACAGTGAAAAAAACATGAAAAGTTGGTGTTAAATACGTTAATTGGCCTTTATTATTCTCGAATGTGCGTTTTGTGGAGAAAAAAAAACGACTTCGTTGGACTTTGACCGGCGTAAAAAGAAACGGGAAAATAACTATCAGAAGAGAACAGTGCTCACTGGACACAGATAAAGCAGGATAAATCTTTTGCCGGATTATTGAGATCATGGAATTTCCTTAATGCATATTTCTGTTAATAAGCTAAGTATATTTTTTCCTTAGTACTGAAAATCTGTTCAAAGTTTCATCCGCGATGGACGTTTGCCACGCGGGGGCTAGAAACATAGCAACAAAAATCTTTTTTTTTTGTTTTTATTTGGTGTAGACCAGTGACCCGGGGTTGCCAGCTATAATAAAAAGACTACGAACTTAAATTCAATCTGATGACTCTTGTTGGGCTCGTTTTATAATTAGTTTGGCTTTTGAAAAATGAGCTGTGAATGCATGACACTCTTACAAAACAAAATAGGCAGTTTTACAATATAGTTTAAAAATAGTTTGAAAATTCAATATCGCGCTCGACGAGTATTTGATCCCATCGTCTACCATGCCCTAACTGGTCGGTTACAGACATTTCACTTAGTTCTATGCTTTTATTTTATGACTTTTCTAGCTTTTGGACAATTGTAATACACATAAACAATTTTTATTTAATTATACTGTAACCGTTTTGGTCGGGCTGACGATAGTCCACGACAACTAAATTTTGATTGCGATTGTTTTGGCATTTTGTTAATAAACTTAGCACTTTGTTTGGTTTGATATGCATATTTGCATTTTTCCTAGTTTTTAGGCTTTGGAGGCATGAAACTTTGCCAGTAGGTATCTTAGTTTATTTATTATAAGAGAGAACCGGTGCGAAACACCGTGTCCCTGCGCGTCTGCGTCGGTAGAAGGGAATAGTGCTGCCGTGCATAACGCTCCGGTGTAAACGCGTCTTCGGCTCGGGTTTGTTAAGCACATCTAAGGGTTTACAGAGTGTAGTGAATCGCTTTTTAAGAACAGACGAATGTCGTTAGTCGACCTGTTAAGCAGAAAGCCATATCTCCGGGTGACCGAATATCCACCGTTATAATTTTCGGTATAAAGAGGGTCCTTCACGAAGAAACGATAGAAGTGGCGAGACGTTAACGTGGACTCAACTCCAGTAGTTTTCGTAAAATCGTGTAGTCAGCTGAGATAAATCAATGGGAGATACGTTTCGGTAGTTGTATAAGGACTTCATAAACAGATGTCCGAATGTCACGTCGATACCTTCCATGAGTTCGTGTTTTCTACAGATAGATTATCAACGCGATGTAGTTTTCGGTATAACCTCTTGGAGGAAACAATAGAAGTGTCGAGACGTTAACGTGGATAGAGCTTTCGTAGCTCTCGTAACATTGTGTAGTCGGCTGAGATACACCAATGGGAGACTCTCTTCGGTAGTTGCATGATGATTTGTTGAGGGAATGTTCGAATATTTTAGTCTGTATTAATTTAATCGCAGTTCCGGTATTCTCGCGTGCCCTTTTTTCGGTGGTATATCAAACAGAACGAGTTCGAATCGCGTAATAATTTTCGCGGAGGTTAATATGAACTTGTAGGCGCGATATTTGCTATGAACCCGGTACCCGAATTCAGCGCATCGTTTACCAAAACGAAATCTGCTGCAAACCCTACCCTTTTCTCCAACATCCCAGTGATTTCTCGTGGAAGTGCAGAGGTGTTCTCGGCTTCCAATAAAGCGAGTATCACGTCAACATATTCTCATACACACTCCTTCTTTGACCTGCATTCGGATGCGGCCGGCGCTGGTATTGCCTAACATAAAGATAAGATCACCAGTTTTTACACATTGAGGATGAATGTTAGTCCCAAACATCACCCATTGGTTCTCTGTGTAATTACAGCTGATCTGGCAATAACGGAGTAGCAACCGCGGGCGGTCAATCATGCTCATGCTCATGCTCAATAATCAAATAATGGAGAAAAAGTATTTAGATATTGGAGAAAACAGCTGTGCAGTGGATCCGTATAAGAAGCGAGATGCAGATATGTTTTCGAGTAAGCAATCAATCCTCGATCTACTGAACGAAGGATTTATCGCAGTTTAGATAATTATTTAAGTTTTAAACCAGCGCTGGCCATCTGCACCGAATTGTCGATAGTATCATAGTTACATCTTTAACTTCAACTCGATATTTCAAAAAAAAATGTAATTTTAGAGTATATACCAACTCTTAATAGCTCAAAACGCATTTGAAAGTGGCTAGCCACTACGGGCCAACTAGTACTGTTATAATATGTCATTACTAAAGCTAATATTTCACACTGTTCCAAATGTTATTTCAGAAATACATTTTGGAGGGGAGAGAAAGTCTGAAATTTTTCGACCAGAAATGTTTCGGCATAGTAAAATATGCTACAGTACTCTCCCTTATCGGGGAACCTGGAATTGACCAAAAATACACTACGTCTTTCAATTACATGAATAATGTATACCCCTATGATAAATTGTGGTCCCCGTGGCTCTGTGGTTAGCGATGTCGATCGCTTAGCTCTCTCACACGGGTTCGATTCCCGATCAGGTTCGAGGATCTAATTGATGCTCTTCTGGGATGATTCACTTAGTTAATATTTGAATTTGAAAATATTTTTAATAAATTGTTTTTTTTTTTCCTTTTTCCGCTAAAATCCCTAAGTGTGTAGAAACTACCAACTCCGCGTTGCTGATACACCCAGTATTGTTTCAAAAATTCACATTTCCAAGCGATTTGATTTAGAAGCGCTTAGTATTTATGTTAAATTCTTAATTAACAAATAAAATTTATCGAAAATATAAATAAAAACCCACCTTATAACTTACACTTGTCAACACAGGTGCACTCCAAAAGCTTCGAACCGGAATAAAATGAAAGATTGTAGCTATTCAACCATTCCTATGAATTTTGGTGTCCCTAGCCACTATTTTTTTTTTTCAAAGACTTAAATGAGTTTTCTCGTGAACATGACGTTGAAGCGACGAACGCGGCGAGCAATTACTATACGAACTCTCACGTAAGTTGACGCATTTTGGTAATGGCTAGGGCACCAAAATTCATAGAAATGGTGAATAGCTATAATCTTTCATTTTTTCCGTTTGAGCTTTTGGAATGTACTTCTCTTCATTTCGTCGACCAGTGTATTAGAAATGTGACAAAAATGATTACCAATGTCGGGATCATTGTTCGTCAGTATAGCTAAGAACGGAGTTTTCTCTAGTTCCTTCGAATACCGCAGCAGTAAGTACCAAATGTTCCATCGTGTTTCGCAAACTTTAGGAGGAAGGGGGACTTTGTGAATTTGAAACACTTGGCGATTCTTCCTACGATGCATTAGGAGACATTTCTTATTAATGTTAGACAATCTGGGTTTATATTCCCGCAGCACGTCCCAGACTGCTAATAGAGCAGTGTGAGCTCCACATCTCACACTTTCAAGAATATCCATTCCAAAATTGTCGGTTTCATCATTTCCATATCCGTCGGTAGTGCAAGCACTGGCATCAGCTTTATGATTTTCACTAAAATCATCGTTCTCCAGAAGCGTGTTGGGTTCGTGTTCAAAAATACTTTCGAAATCCTCATTTTCGTTCTCCTCCATTTCCACGTCCTCCACAGGCTTAGTATCGGTATCAGTCTCGGTTATGTCTGTAAATCTCTTGATAATTGCGTTTTCTTTGGGAAGAGCTAATGCTAAAGCTCCTGTAACACTGGAACCAGAAAAACTCTTCAGTTCCAGAACGCTTGCCAACATGTTCTGCCCATTATCTGAAGTGATAGACAGGATTTGTTTGTACTCCAGTCCGAAGGATGCCATCTCTGGATCGATAACCCGTGCCAGGTTTTCTTTTGTCTGACGTTCTGACATTTCATGGGCCGCTTTATATGAAGAGATAAGTACATTAACAAATCACTT
>NC_073694.1:82221505-82235248 GCF_029784165.1 Wyeomyia smithii
GTAAGGCTCGGCCGGTCATCGTGATCAAACCGGTCGAGACTTCTCAATCTAGTGAAGATACTAGAAATTTTTTGAAAAAAACTTTAGATCCAAAAATCCACAAAATTAGGAATTTTAGAAACGGTAAGAATGGCTCGATAATTGCAGAGTGTGCAGTAGGGGATAATGATGAGGTTGTTAAAAAAGACATTGAAAGCAACCTAGGTGAACGATATAATGCTGTTATTCCCACAATCGCGAAGTCTAAGTTAAAAATTGTGAGTGATCGATATTCCTCCCTCCGATGAATTCATAGACTTGTTAAAAATTCAGAATGATAGTATCGGCTTTAAAGAAGTAAAGGTTATTGCCGAGTATGAAAATTCACGCTTCAAATATAAAAAGCTTAATGTGATAATCGAAGTTGATTAAGACACTTATAACTGCCTAATAAATGCTGGGAAAGGTAGCATTGGGTGGGACAAGTGTTTTGTACGAGAGGCCACAAATGTATTGCGTTGCTTTAAATGTGGAGAATTTGGTCATAAAAGCACAGAGTGTGTTAATCCTGAGACATGTTCTAAGTGCAGTGGAAAGCACAAAACATCGGAATGCGCTTCTACTGATTATAATTGCGTGAATTGTTTAAAACATAATAATGAGTTAAAAATGAAAGTGTTCGCAGTGTTTAGTTGTCCGGAGACTGTTTGAAAAAAGAAAAAGCAACATGTTGTATTGTTGCAAACATTGAAGCGCTTTGGTATCGTAGGGACAGCATACAAATGGATTGAAAGCTATTTGTGTGCTAGAACTCAGAAGAATCATTTTTAAGATTCTGAATCAGTTTCCGTTGCTAATACACTGGGTGTACCGCAAGGAAATGTTTTAGGGCCCATTTTGTTTATAATTTATATTAATGACATGAAGCGAGTTTTACGGTTTTGCGATGTAAATTTATTTGCCGACGACACTGTTCTGTTCATTGCGGCTCAAAACCCAAATGATGTTGAAACACTTTTAAACCAAGATTTACATTATCTGGCGAATTGGTTAAATTAGAAAAAAAAACTGAAACTAAACATTAGCAAAACAAAATATTTGATTATTTCTTCGGTCAACTCCAGACCAGAAGTAAATATTGCAATTAATGGTGAGACGTTAACTTTCAAGTCTCCCATTGACAACATCATCAAAAAAATGGCTAAAAAATATATTCTGTGCCGTTTAAAAAATGAATTGACTGTTAGTAGTAAAATTTTGTTGTATAAGTCAATCATTTCACCACATATAGACTTTTGCTCATTTGCTTGCAAATAATACACAAATATTGAGATTACAGCGGTTACAAAATAAAGCAACGCGATTAATATGAAAATGTAACAAATACACTTCCTCAAGTTGCTGGACGCTGGACGCGTTGCAATGGCTTTCTATGGAGCAACGAGTATATTTTTTGACAATGGTGTTTCCTTATAAAATTTTTAATGATATGCTGCCTCGATATTTGTGTGATCGAATTAATAGGGGAAGTGATTTTTATAGGTACAACACTAGAAACGCGGAGGACGCTAGAACACCACACTTTTTATTTAGTAGATCACAGAACTCTCTGTTGTACAAAGAATTAACTTTTTCAATTCGATGCCCAGACAAGTGCAACGTGCAGCAACAATGGCGGAGTTTAAAAGGCTTTGTATTTCACAAATAAAGTCTGTTTTGTAGACAGATTTCAACGAATATTTTGTAAATTAATGAAGAAGATTATAATATTTAAGTATTTTTTTTTAATTTATCTGGTACACTAAGTTATTACGTCATTGATGATGATGAATTTTTGTTTGAATATAGCTAAAAATATGTTTGAGCCACGCGCGCGTAAACTGACATAGACAATCTGGATACTGAGTACATCAGGGTTAAACCCCTGAAATTGAAACAAAAGGCATATCGGGTTGATAAGTTGCTTTTTGGTTTGTAATACACTGAATTCTGTTTTTACGCGACCTTTTTTTACGTGATTTTATTTTACGCGATTTTCTTGAAATTACGCGATGTGTGACATGGGAAATATTGTTTATGAGCAAATATGTAACACACACACAAACATACACACACATACACATACATAGACATACATACACACACTTACCACATAGCGAAAGGTTTTGTAACGACGCGATCTTTTTTTACGCGATTTGCTCCAAATTACGCGATTTTTTTTTACGCGATTTGTTCGAAATTACGCGATTTTTTTTTTACGCGATTCTTTTTTAGCGCACGTATCAATCGCGTAAAAAGAGAATCCAGTGTAGTATATACAGGCCCGTAGCTACCGAGGGGGCTTAGCCCCCCCACGCGTTTTCATTGCCCCGCCACCAGGCTTTCGAATACACCGACTCTTCTATCATTTTCCCCTGATAAAATAATATGCTAGAGCAATTAAGTTAGCTGGTGAGAATATGGCAATCGTTCGTTGGGGAATCCTGTTTTTTGCTCAATGTCCTACTGCGCTGTTTTGCTGCATTATTTCTTAGTTCGCTATTATGTATATACTTTTATTGAACGGAGGTAGAAAGAATCGATCAGAGTAACATCTGATTAACAATTCGTGCCGACCGGGTGGACTTGCTCTGCACACAAGTGTGTAGTGTCATTTCTTGCTCTGCCAGCTACTGTGCTAACCATGAGGCAATGTAATCTGTTTTTTAATATTCCCGTAGACGGCGTTGCTGGCATTCGCTTAGTTTTTGCAGGCGAACAAGAAAGAAGGGAATATCATCACGCACATTTTGTTAATTACATATGAAAGTTCACGTAAATGCGATTAACCTTTAAAACCTATTAACACCGTCAACGCGAAACGCATTAATATCAATGTTTATTAGTAGCCAAGCTATGTCAAGTGCATTATTTAGGCAAAGCAGAGGGTATCCTACAACATCCTAGAGCAATTTTATTCTATAAAGAATTCGTTCGAAACCACAATTGGATTTTAGATTTTTACTCCGTCGAGAGCTGAGCAGCTGAAATTAGTGCTCACTCAATCGGAGATGTGTAAATTAATGTTTTTTTTTGCACCATAAATCACAGTGCTCTTCTTTTGAATGCGTTTTTAAAAGTTCGTGGTTTTAAAAATGGCTATTGAGTTTACGCGGTCCGAAAAGCGTCGGAGAGAACTACGGATTTCGTTCGGATGGATAAAACACGCGAGGCACGTTTGATACAATAAATTCAACTGATATATTTCTATTGACTACAACTGGCTTTTATATGATCGAATAGTGTGAAGCAAGACTCAAAAATTCAAACAAAAGGTATACAAATTCGCAAATTGGAGTTATGAGGAGAGATACAGAGTTTGGCATTAAAAGAAATTGAATTACAAAAGGCAACGGCGAGACGTACTTAGATTCCGTCACACCATAAACCGCCCACCAAATTACGTCTGGGAATTTCCGCTCCATTCCGTCCTGGCACGTACTCGTCATCATCCAACGGGATGCGCCGAAGTCGTCGTACATCTCGCCGCGTGGTACCATTGGCAGTCTTGACATCCACCACCCTGACGTGGCCATCGGTTCCAGGGAAAGTGCCGACAATGCGGCCCATCGGCCATTGCTTAGGCTTCTCGTTGTCGTCCACCAACAGCACAAAATCTCCTGCTGAAATATTCGGAGCTGCTTTCTGCCACTTTGCCATGCGCTGAAGGGATAGCACATATTCTTTCTGCCACCGAGCTCGAAACTGTTGTGCGATGCGTTGAACAAACTCCCATCTGCTGAGGGAACCGATATGACGTTCTAACTGATTGATCTCCGGCACAGAATGTAGTGGTCGACCGATGAGAAAATGGGCTGGTGTGAGAGGTTGAGGGTCGTTCGGGTCATTAGAGAGTGGAGAAATCGGCCGAGAGTTCATACAAGCCGAAACTTGCGCGAGAACGGTACTCAGTTCTTCGAATGCGAAACAAGCATCACCACCGATTTTGCTCAGAAAAGATTTCGCTACCTTCACGCCTGCCTCCCAGAGGCCCCCGTGATGTGGGGATCGCGCAGGAATGAACTTCCACTCAATTCCCTTGTTGGAGAAGAAGTCGGTCACTTGATCGTTCCGTTCGGTTTCGTTGATGTGTCGATATAATTCGCGGAACTTTCGGGCTGCTCCCCGAAAGTTGGTAGCGTTGTCCGAGTGAATTCTGCTCGGCAATCCGTATCGGCTGCTAAAACGGATGAATGCAGCAATGAAGGCAGATGTACTGAGGTCCGACACAGCTTCAAGATGCACGGCACGGGTGCAAAAGCACACGAAAAGTGCTATGTAGCCTTTGCTAGATGTAGCGCCACGTGTACGCCGATTGATGATGTTAACAGGCCCAGCATAATCAATGCCGGTGATAGAGAAGGGGGGATTCGGTGCTAGGCGATCTACAGGAATCTGTCCCATCAGCTGATGCAATTGTGTAGGTCTTGCACGCATACATTCGACGCAGGATCGACAAGTCTTGCGTGCAGCACTCGTTCCTCCGACAATCCAAAACCGTCGCCGTACAGCATTCAGCAGTGATTGCGGACCACAGTGGAGTTGTTCGTGGTGCTCGTGATGGAGAATGAGTGCGGTGAGGATTGAGTGGCGGGGCAGCAAAATCGGGTGCTTCGTGTTGTAACTTAGCTCTGAAAGTTGCAGCCTACCGCCCACCCTGAGAAGATGTCGTTCATCCAGATAAGGCTTCAACTGGCGAAGAGAGCTGCTACGATTTACTTCACTTTTGCGTTCTAGGCGATTGATCTCTTGTTGGTAATGTTGATTCTGCACGTGTCGTATATAGACTTCCATGGCATTCTCAATCTCTTGGGGCATAAGGCGATTTGATACTCTCTGCTCTCGATGGGAGAAACGTAGCATTCGCGCTGTGATGCGCAAAAGAAGCTGTAAATTTGGATAGTATCGGGCTAGCATGTCGTCGATAAATTGGTTTTCGTATACAACCAAACACGCCACGGCAGTCGATCGTTGCTCCCTTTCCACTTGTCGTTGTTGAGTGGCGTCAAGAGCACAAGTGAGTGTAACTTCGTCGGAAAGTGACTTGATCTAGCCTGGTCCATGCCACCAAAGGGAATTGTTGATCAATTGCTCTGGCAGAGCACCACGTGAGATTACATCGGCTGGGTTGCTGTGTGTATCTACATGATGCCAATTGATTGCAGGTAGGATCGTAGTGATTTCTGCCACCCGGTTGGCAACAAATGTTTTCCATCTCGAAGCTCCTCCGTGAATCCATGCCAGTGCAACAGTTGAATCCGAAAAAGCCCGCACTTCATGGAAATGTATAGGGTTTGCCTTCATCACATTCGCTATCAGCCGGGACAGAGTCACTGCCGCACACAACTCCAAGCGGGGTAATGTTGTTCGTCCATTCCCAATCGGTGCTGTCTTGGATTTCGCACACAGCAAGTGCGACGATGTATTGCCGCAACCACCGATGGCCCGAATGTAGAGACAAGCACCCATGGCTCGCTCGGATGCATCACTGTAGCCGTGCAGATAGACGCGAGAGGCTTGACGCATGCCAATCACTCGACGTGGTACCTGTAATGAATTCAGATCGGAAAGGCTTTGCACAAATACTAACCAATTTTGAACCAACTCACCCGGGGGTGTTTCGTCCCAGTCCACCTTCAGCTCCCACAGTTGCTGCATGACCATTTTCGCTTTGATGACTATCGGGGCTAGTAAGCCTAGGGGGTCGAAAATGCTGGCGATTTGCGAAAGCATGGTCCGCTTTGTGGGTTGAAAGATCTTGTGCGTTGAGCTGGAGAACTGGAATACGTCGCTGCACGGCTGCCAGTGTATGCCAAGAGCCTTGATGGTGCGAGTGTCGTTGAGTTCGATGGGTAGCTGCATTTCTATATCCTCAGCCGGGATGTCCTGGAGTACTGCTGCACTGTTTGATGCCCACTTCCGCAGGTGGAAACCACCTGAGGCGAAAATCTTCGTTACTTGCTGCCGTAGTAAGACTGCTTCTTCTTCGGAGTCAGCTCCCAACAACACGTCGTCGACGTAGGTGCCCCTTTCTGCCTTCCCAACCGCTGTCGGATACTGCTGTCTGTACGATTCCGATAATTGTTGCAGGCACTTTGTCGCCAAGTACGATGCGCTCTTCGTCCCATAAGTGACTGTGTTTAATCGGTAGGCCTGCACAGGTTCATTATTGCCCCACCGCCAAACAATGCACAAATAATCGCAATCGGCCAGTTTAATCATACGGTACATTTGCTTGATATCACCGGTGAAAACAATCAGCGGAAAACGAAAGCGAAGAAGAATGTCCACTAGCGAATCTTGCAGTACCGGGCCAGCCATGAGAATATCGTTAAGGGACAAGCCGCTGGTAGTCTTCGCTGCAGCATCATAGACAACGCGATATTTTGTGGTGGAACTCGATTCCTTTACCACACAATGATGCGGGAGATAAATAGCATCGTTCGGAGGATTCTCGATGAGTGTCATATGGCCGGACTCAAGGTACTCACGGAGAAAGGCATGGTATTCCAGCTTTAGATGAGGGTTCCGTTGCAACTTTCGCTCGATGTGACTTAGTCGCTTTTCGACAATTTGACGCGAATCACCAAGTAGGCTCGGAGAATCCAGAAACGGTAGCCGTACAATAAATTTTCCATCATCTTCTCGCACGGTGTGCTTGTAAAAGTGATCCTCGCAGCGTTTTTCCTCGTCGCTAAGATGAGGTGAAACTGGTGCATATTCCTCTAATTCCCAGAATCGTTGCAGTTGCTGGTTCAAGCTGTCGTCAGTGGTGGCTAACAAGCATGTAGTAGTCGTCACTTGTGGTGTGGGATACCGATATCGACCAGCAACCACCCACCCTAACTTAGTGTTTTGTAAAGTGGGCAAACTGTCGTCAGAGCTCAGTGAAATTTTTCCAGGCTCAAGTAACTAGAAGAAAAGTTCAATGCCAAGAAGCACGCTAATCTTACCGGGGCGATGAAATAGCGGATCGGCCAGGGTGATCGAACCTGGAATGGGCCAACCGTCGGTGTTCGCTGGTTTGATGGGTAGAGTATTTGTGATTTTGTTGAGCACCATGCAAGGTACCGCGGTACGATAGTCCGTGCATCGCGATTCAACGATGATTTGCACACATTTGTCTGCATGTGCGGGGGTTGATGATATACCTTCCAAATTCATGTCTGCTTCTAACAAATCGAGGCCAAGTTCGTTGCAGAAAGTCTGGCTGATAAAACTTACTTGGGACGCGGAATCCAGAACAGCGCGACATGCGTGGGGGCGTCCATGTTTGTCTAGTACATTAATCGACACAGTGGCTAGTAGTACATTGGAGGCGTCGAATTCAGTAGTGGAATCAAGGGCCGAAATCAAAGATTGGGCGGCCGAACCACCACCTGAGGAAACAGCCTGATGCGAAAGGAGTTTGGCGATCTTGAGGGGTGAGGGCACAGTGCAACATGGTGTGGTGTAGTAAACCACATTTGCGACAGTTACCCGATTTGCAAGGTTCGCCTGGGTGCTTTCTTAGACAATTGCGGCACAGTCTGTGAGAGCTTACCACAGCGAGTCTTTCCTCTGAGCTCATGTGTATGAACTTACCGCACTGGTAGAGAGGATGAGAGGGTTTGGCACAAACGTCGCAATTTGATGTTGTATTGGTGGCGACGAGTGCGGTTGCTCCCTTATACTGCGGCTTTATTGGAAGCTTACTAGCAGCAATAGTTCGTTGTCTAGTAGGCTGAGCAGCTTGCAGAGCGAAACTGCGAGAGTCGATGAATGCGAGAAAAGCTTTCAGAGTGATGCCAGCTTCCTCCATATCAGCAACCTTTTGATACCAAAGTTGCTTGGTTTCGGAATCCAGTTTTCCGATGAGGATGAACAGCAGCCAAGTATCACGATCCTCTCTTTGCATGGCTTGAAGAGCACGAACAACCTCGTCGGAGACGTCATGCAATGAACGTAACCCTTGAGCAGACGGTGACGTCATGGCTTGTTGGTTGAGAAAGCGTTCAATGTGCTTGTGAGCTATCTCGAGCGGTTTATCGTAGCGAGCTTTAAGCTTTGCCAGAGCCGGAGCGTAATTTGCATCTTCAATTTTTAGATGGGAGATCAGCGTTGCAGCCTCTCCAGAGAGATGAGTTTTGAGAAAATACAATTTTTGACTATCCTTGATCGATGGGTTCGAGTCAACCATGCTCTTGAATAAATCGATAAAAGACTGCCACTCGAGATAGTTTCCAGTGAAGGGAGGAAGGTTCATGCGGGGCAGCTTGAGATCGGACAGCGGTATGGGATCGTGGGCATTATCAGCAGCAGCAGTGGGTGCACTAGCGCCAGCAGCCATTCTACCCGCCATCATACGGAGTAACTCTGCTTGCTGCTGGGCAAGTTGGTTAATTATTTCACTTTGCGGCGGAGATCGCTCTTCTTGACTGCGATCGCGATTCTGCACCGCTTTTAGCACTTTCGCAAGGCGATTTTTCAGTCCAATGTAAGCGCGTTCAAAATTGCACTGATTTTGCACAGCGTCTGCATATTTATCTTCATCGTCACATGCGTCCAACACTCTTTTGTGCACTGTCCAAAATGCAGCCCAAATATCACCGAGCACTTCGAGTTCCGTTTGCACTTCGGTTTCTTCAGCCGCTTCTGTCTCTAGTTTTTTCACTGCTTCGGCCACACGTTTGATACGTGGCTCGATAGATTTTCGTTCGCGGATTAACTTTTCCATCGTGAAAATCACGTAGTTCACACTTCGAAACTTTTCGTTTCACAAAAGGACAGTATTTCGATCACTGTGTCACAGATCGGCAAAAGCACTAAATGACCGTAGAATTGGCGGGCAACGAGGCCAATTGCACGCGACACTTGGTTGATCGGCACTATGCGGTTCACGACGATAACTTTCGCGAATCCGGCTCGAAGGACCATATGAGTTTACGCGGTCCGAAAAGCGTCGGAGAGAACTACGGATTTCGTTCGGATGGATAAAACACGCGAGGCACGTTTGATACAATAAATTCAACTGATATATTTCTATTGACTACAACTGGCTTTTATATGATCGAATAGTGTGAAGCAAGACTCAAAAATTCAAACAAAAGGTATACAAATTCGCAAATTGGAGTTATGAGGAGAGATACAGAGTTTGGCATTAAAAGAAATTGAATTACAAAAGGCAACGGCGAGACGTACTTAGATTCCGTCACACCAGCTATCTTTGATGTTTCTTGTTTAAGAGCTGTATCAAATCAAGCAAAACTATGAGTTGAATGCTTATGCAGCACGTGTTTGCTGCCTACTGGTATCAAGAGCAATATTTTACATCCACGCATTTCAACAAAGAGGAGCATTCTGAAGCCTGCTCACCACGCAATTTCCTCATATATTTGATTGATACTAGGTAAAAAAACAAATGAAAAATCTGTAATATGACCAATAAGCATTATTGAATAGTCTCCAGTAGTAGTTCATTAAATCTCAAAAGAACCATGTTTAAATCCGAACAATCGAAACGGTCGAACTCATATGACAAAAAGGTAAAATTACTCAATCTTTTGGTGAGCCCGCTTGTTTCGCGGCGAATTCGAAACTGACGATCCGCATACGTCCGTTTCGAATGTCCGGACCAGCGTCTGGGAGTGAAAATATCCGTTTTTTTTAATGTGTCATTTTATGAAGAGAACCAATCTCAGTTTTATATGTTTGATTATATAAGAACAATGCAAAACAAGTTTTGCTGCAAAATTTGACCAGTTTTTCCAGAAGTTTTTATTGTCCATATTTTGATTTCTTGGATTGAACAAATCGTGGGCAAAAATGACACACAAAACTAGTTTTTTCAAATATTCAATATTCAGACAGTATCTAAACTTCCTGCAGTGTGCTTCTTGTGATTCATGTTTATGTTCGGTTCAATTTATTTTGGCCGGACTTTTTTACACCTCGGAAGTATTACCCAGTCCGTTACCTAGCTCGGACAACTATGTTACAGTTCTGTCTAAAATAAAACCGGACATAAACATTGATCAAACAATGCGAATCGTCAAATTTAGAATTTGGGCTAACGGTTAAATCGCTCCATTCTCTCTTCGCGAATAAAATCTCTCAGTATCGTCGATTTTGAATAAGGCGACCCTCGAAGATGGGTTTCTAACGCTGTAATTCCTTCAATGCATTTATTGTTTCAGATTATAACTTTTTAGAACTCTTTTCTGTTTCTAGTTTTTCGAACGTTGTGTAAATGGCTCTAATAAGTGTCATAGAATCGTTGTATTCCATCACTCGTCCTTGCATTGCTTCTCTTGCTGGTTTGATAATTTATTTAATGAGTATTGAGTTGGTCGAATAGCGGGTTCGTCACTGTAAGGCAGAAATTATAAAATTTTTATCCCTGCTTTTTTTCAACGATACGCACATTCGCAGCTTGGTTTTTTTCGGAATATATACCCGGAAAACCAGATTTTCGGAAATAAGACAATTCTTACGGGACACCACTAACGCTTATTTGAAAATATATAGACGACCTTCTGAATCTTTTGGTGCTAAAACTATCGACATAGGAGGAAAACTGCTAAACTTATAAGAATTTTAATTTGTGAGTACCCGGGTACTCCGTTGGACGCGTAAAGGTACTTTTTTGTCGAGCACATAACGGTTTTAAACGGCTTTCCCTTCAAAAAAACATTTAATTAAAAAAAATTCTCTGCCCCCTCACGCAAAACGGAGTACCTACGGCTCTGAGTATATATATCTTTATCAAGATTTTTAATATTTATCTGTTTTCACGATTTAGAACAAAGGGTTGGGAGAAAAAACTGAAAAGACTTGGGTTTGCCTGTGGACTGTAAACAGAGCCGGATTTACGATTGTGGAGCCTCGGGGCCCAGTTTACAGTGGGGTCCCCAGAATAAAACAAACCCGTTTTTTTATCGTACGAGTTAAAAACACTTATTTTTCATTGAAAAGTTACCAAAAATTTGGTAGAATTTTTTCTTACGAGTTTTTTTTTGCAGAGAACTTATTGATTAGAGCGGGGGCCTAGTGTGGTTGGTAACGTCTCCGCCAACCACGCTCGACGCCTGGGTTCGAATCCCACCGCCGACATAGGTGTCGATGGTTGTGAGGTGGCGTGATCCACTCACAACCAACCCAACTGGTCTAGATTCAATCCTAGCCGACACCGGGAGATTTTCTGAGGCGAAAATCTCTGGGATCACGCCTTCCATCGCATGAGGAAGTAAAGCCGTTGGCGCCGGTCCGTTAATAAACGGGTCGTGAGTTAGGGTCCTGGGTGTGGAGTCGCCTCCCTGGGCGTCGGTGGTTGGCCACAACAGTGGCGGAACTAGACCGACGGAAAATAAGCGAGAATAAAAAAAAAATTTATTGATTGAATAATCAACATTCAGCTCCTTCAGAATATTGTACTCTCAACTTAACAATGCTAAGTTTGACAGCCTTTCACTCTTCATAGTCGTACGCAACCTATTTTCAATCAGTTTCATCTTCGATAAAGACCTTTCTCCAGTTGCGTTCGAGATCATTAGACTCAAATAAATAAATGTATGCAACTGCTCGAAATCCGGAATTTTTTTATTGATATCTGAAAAATAAAAACCTACCGCAATTCGAAAAAAATGCGATGCGCAAGCAAAAATTTGCACACAATTTGAGAAAGACTGCGCAAATATAAGGCTACGCTGGCAATAATCTACAGAAACTAGGAAAAAACTACACACTTCTGCAGGTCAATAAAATCTGCACACGGACTCTGAAAATCTGCATTTTGCAACGCAAATCTAGTATCCCTGATTCGGACAGGTAAACTTATTTTCGGAATCAACAGCAATGTATTAAAAAAACTTGTGGATTATTTTCTTTCCTGCTTGATCTCCCATGCGCGCTGGTTCGATTCAAATGGTGTGTTAATGTGTGTCATTCCAAGAGAATCGAAGGTGAAATCTTATGGATGTAGTTGTGATTTTGGCGCTCGCGAAAAAATAACACTGAAGGAAAGTTTCAGATTGAAATGGTCTGTTCAAATTTTCTTACTGTAAATTGAACTTTTGATTGAATCTCATTTTTGATAGAGAAAAGAACTCTTTCTCGTTTTGTGGGGGCCCCAAAAATGCCCCCCCCCCCCCTTAAATCCGGCTCTGACTGTAAAGCTCGTTATCGAGAACTATCATAGGAACATAGGAACTATCATAGGATCTCTCTAGTAGTTCTGGATCGTTATCCAGAACCAATTCTGATCAGTTAAAGCTACTAAATGTTAGGTTCGATTCCTAACCAAAATTAATAACCAGTCCGTTATTTATTTGCCTACTGGTTACATTGCATGTCTCTAAATAATATCTTTCATAGATAGATCGACCAGCTAAAACCGATGTAGGGGTATGAGGTGGGACCATCATATCATCATCATTATCATCATCAACAGAATAATAAAAGGGCAAAAGAAGGGCGTTGGTTATCGTCAACGCAAATACAATATAAAAGAAATCAGCCGCAAATATTCCACGTTGGGTGAAGAAACAGATTTTAAAGCCTGCTCGCACCAATACTAATTCCCATTTCTAACTGTCAAACTGCTTGTGAAAACCGAGAAAACAAAGCAAAAATGCTCTCTTTTTTCTCACATAAACAATCCACGAGACAGTTGCGATCAGCTGATTTCAGTTTATTTTCAACTTTTGACAGCCTCAGGTAGGTTATTGAGATCGCAACTTGGATGCAATCCGGATCGAGAAGCGTTAAAAACAAACGTTGTCCGATCAGTTGCTCTAGTATTGCAGTAGCAATCCTTTAAACAACAATAAAATATTACTTCAGACTTTTTTTCCGACATTAAATAATTCCGTGTTTGGTCGGTGGGGTTTTGCCATTTGAAAAACAACAACAATAACAAACGTTCAAGCAGTGAAACACCACCCGTGGATTGCCTTATGCGAATCGGCCAGTTTGCCGACTATTTGGGTAATGCATTCGAACAACTGACAAATGATGCTCGGATCTGTTTGGATGAAATGTTTGTGAGGCCGACCTCTTTAGTTCGAACACTTTGAAATTCTGTACAAATCTGTATTAAAAATCAAAATTCTGTATGAATTTTGTATTCTGTATCATTCGTGATCAAAAAATCTATATAATACAGAAAAATCTGTATCATTCGTTGTTTTGCTTTCGTCTCGATTAGACGCAAATTGTTTATCTCCGTTTGAGTTTGCAAAATAACAATACACGAGTTATCGTACGGGTGCTTTTTTGTCGATTAGTTCTTGTGCTGCGCGATAACAATAGCCGGTAGTTTATCGGCAGAAACATCTTCTGCACACTGGTAGGGGCAGGCTACCCCGCCAGTGATCCGATACGCAGCTGATATATCAGCAAGAATAATTCTCCCGCACCGCTGTTACCCCGCTAGCAGCACGGAACACCATACGATCGAGCGAGTGGAAGTCAACTACAAGTGGCATCTACAAGGTCGCGTGTAGGATACGGCCACTGTGTCACAACACGAAGCTGGATCGTCTTTGTTTGTTCTGCGGAGACGCTCGATTAATCCTACTATCAGCCGTGAGGTCGTGACTTAGACGTTCGGTGAAGTATTCACTTTAGAATTTTTATCATTATTATTAATAGTATTATTATTATTGTTATTATTATAATTATTATTACTATTATTATTATTATTATTATTATTATTATTATTATTATTATTATTATTATTATTATTAT